>NW_005880167.1:0-6505 GCF_000147115.1 Myotis lucifugus | reverse complement strand
ATTACCCTTTTACTATATAGGATAGAGGCCTGGGGCATGGGTAGGGGCTGGCTGGTTTGCCCTGAAGGTGTCCTGGATCAGGGTGGGGGTCCCCACTGGGGTGCCTGGCCAGCCTGGGTGAGGGGCTGAGGGCTGTTTTCCGGAAGCGGGTGACTGAAGCTCCCAACCGTTCCTTTTTTTCTTTTTCTTTTTTTATTCTGGGCCAGCTTTAGCTCTGAGGCCTCGTTGCTGAAAACATCGATACAATGTTGCGGTCCGGCTGGCTGAAGCCTGGCTGAATGAAAGCCGGTTTCTGGGGTTTTGTTTAGCTTCTTATTTGCAACATAGTACATAGTTGCTTAGAGTTGCAGCTGAGAGGCCGGCAGCGGCAGGTGGGGAACGTTGGAGTCCGCCGTCACTGGAGCAAGCAAGCCTCCCTGCTCGCTTCAGTGTATGGCTGCCGGCCGCCATCTTGGCTGACAGTTAATTTGCATAAGGATATGCTGATTAGCCAATGGGAAGGGTAGCGGTCGTACGCTAATTACCATGTTTCTCTTTTATTAGTGTAGATATTAAAGCAATTCATTACAAATCAGGATATCTACATGTTCTTTTGGTCTCTTCCTGACAAATAACACAATCTGATAATGTTTCTTGGAACTCAGTTGCCTCTATTTCTTGGGATGGATTAGATGTTGTCAAAGACCTCTACCTGTTTAATAACCTTATGTTTCATTCAGTTCTAAAACTTTCCATAGTGTTTTTAAAGAGTGTTACAAACATTAAAGTCTCCATTATACTTGAAATAATCTGTCTTTAACATTTTTTCACTTTGCCTCCTGTCTTCTCAATATTACCCAAATAAATTTCAAAGTCGCCACTGAATTTTAGAATCCTTTTCTGCAAACACATTTACATATTCTGAGAATTGTATTAAATTTATATTTCACTTTTTAGAAACACAAATGATTATATGTTTTGTTTCAAATGATAATTTTTATTACAAATTTTTAATATTTTTTAATTTTTTATTTTTTTTTTAGTCCTCACTGAGGATATGTTTTTATTGATTTGAAAGAGAGAAAGGGGGGAAGGAGAGAAACATCATTGATTGGTTGCCTCCACCTGCACATGGTCCTCCCCTAGATCAAAACCGAAACCTAGAATGTTCCCTGACCTGCAATCAAACCTGTAACTATTCGGTTACAGGGCTACCTTCCAACCACTGAGCAACACTAGCCAGGACAATTGACCAATTTTTTAGACAAAAGCTTCCAGGAGCCTGGCTAGTGTGCTCAGTGGTTGAGCCTCAAACTATGAACCAGGAGGTCATGGTTTGATTCCGGGTGAGGGCATATGCCCAGCTTGTGGGCTCAATCCACAGTGGGGAGTGTGTGGGAGGCAGCTTCCTGAAATCAATAAAAAAATATTTTTTTAAAAAAAAGCTCCCAGAAAATTAAAAGATTCATTGAAGCTTATTATGCTTTTTCTAATTTAACAGAATAAAAAACATTAGGAAATGGTTGAGCCAAATTACATGTAAAACCTGTAAATATGAAACAATTACATAAATATGGAAGCAATATTAGAGTGAACTATGGTTTGTTTTATCACCATTTTAGGTGGTATCTACTTGGACACATTATAGATGTTATTTGCTCTGTTTCAAATTATATTAAATCCTTATTTCAAAAGTGAGTTCCAAATTTTAGAATTTCATGCTATTCATACAATTTCATGCTAGCATAATATATGCTTTGATTAGTAGGGATGTTAGAGAAGAAAAGGAGAGGCATTTTTCCAAAAAGGGTCCATATTTGAGAATACTTACAGATTTCACTGGTCTTTCTGCCAAGCTGCTGCCAATCATTTGAATTCAGTTTTCAAAAAATATATTTTTATTGATTTCAGAGAGAAGGGAAGAGGGAGAGAGAGATAAACACATCGATGATGAGAGAGAATCATTGATGGGCTGCCTCCTGTACGCCCCCCAATGGGGATCAAGCCCACAACCTGGGCATGTGCTCTGACCAGGAATGGAACCGTGACCTTCTGGTTCATAGGCTAAGGCTCAACCACCGAGCCACATCAGCCGGGATGAATTCAATTTTTAATTACTTAAATACACACATTAATTAAGAAAATTGGATAATTTAACTAAAAGTTCATATCATTTTATAATGTGACACATACTGTTTTTCCCCAAATATGTTCAGGACAAGTTTAAGGAAGAAAGGTTGCTTTTATAGAAAAGGGAAAAAAAAATCTTAAATTCAAAATTGTATGCAGGGTTGACTTTAGCCATAGGCAATACTAGAGTTTTATGCTTTACAGCTGCAAAAATAATTACATGAACGTTATCTAAGCAACAATCTTTAATGGATTACATTTTGTTAGCTTTTCATTATATACTGAAAAACTCAAATAACAGTAAATTGAAAAGAAATTTTGATTTATCTGACTTAGACCTTTGATATTTTTGAAAGACATTTTATTATTCATTGGTTTATTTGAGATCTAATCTCAATTTGTAAAGAAGACATAGTTTTACCATTGGTTTTAATTTTACCAGGTAGAAACATTGTGCAAATTATTTATTTTTACTTGAAAAGTATTTTACTTTTGTATTTTTCCAGGGCCTTAAAATTTTTCAATGGTGATATCTTAGGTTAATAATGTGATACAGCAAAGACACACACTGTAAAATTCAGTCCATTTGCTTTTTGTATAAACCTTACGTTTTATTTGTGGTGCATTTGTACCATCTAATTGTAATATAAATTTATAAATAGTGAAAGTCTTCCTACTCTATTTTTTATTACGTGGTAACAGCAGTTCAACTAGGTTTACCTTTGTGTCTATGTATTTTATTAATAATGTTCAGCATTGAAGTTAGAATTACTAGTGTGGTACAGTCATATTTCCTGTTCTTCCTTTTACTTTTCTTTCCAAAAACGAGCACATAAGCCATCTCTTTGAAGTAGTACTTTCCCAGTGTTCACATGGTCATAGTGTACCCAAGTTTTCTCAATATACGACAAAAGTGCTTTTGTCTGAGTGGATGCTAAGGCTTAATCAGATTATGCACACACTTAGTTGGTATAGAGGATGGAAAAGTAGAGAATTCCAAGAGAAAAATATACAATTTTGTCAGCCTCTAAGTTTGTTCGAGGTTTTGAAACCAAAGTTTAAGTGACTTTTGAAATAACAGTTTCAGCACAAGTTTTTCACAGTATTGTACATTTTCCATGAAAGTATTTTTAAAATACTTTCATTGGGTGGAAAGACACCCATTCCAGTACAAAATTATAGTATCAAATATTCAATTTAATAGATTTTAGTAGATTTTAAAATGCATCACTTCAAATCTGTGGATTTAACATAGTAACAAACATTTTAAGTACTACCTCAAATTAGATTACTAAAATTATTCAGATTTTATTGTACACTGGGGAATAATGGAGTAGGAGAAAGATACTAACATGTTTAGACTTTGTATTGAGGTATGTATCTCCCTGCCTGCTTTGTAAATAGGGAGAGGTTGTGTTCAAGATTGCCTACCTAGTAAACAACAGAGTTATGGTATGATACTAACTGATGCCAAATCATTCATGATTAATTTAATTTAATTATTTTAATTTTATTTTTGTTTAATCCTCACCTGAGGATATGTTTAGAGAGAGGAAGGGAAGGGGGAGAGAGAACATAAATGTGAGAGAGAAACATCCATCCATTGCTGCCTCCCATACATGCCCCGCCTGGGACTGGAACCTGCATGCCAGGTATGTGCCCTGACCTGGAATCGAACCCACAACTTTTTAGTGTATGTGATAACGCTCCCACCAACTGAGCCACCCAGCCAGGGCATGACTTCTTTATTTTAATAAGATACACAGGACAATTTTATTCTGAGAACTATTTTTGAAATGCATATTTGGTTTATTTTCCACATTTTATTCCAACAGATACTAAGTGAATAATACTGCTAATTTTATGTATGTTAGTATTACATTAGTAGTCCAGTAATAAATCATTTCTTCCTCTAAAATATAGGGTTAATAATGTAAATGGGGTTAATAATATCTCTCACCCTGAACAGATTTAAGAATTAAGTGAAATAATATTTACCCCCCCCAAAAAAACACACACACACACTCAAAACCATTAAATACAGAACATATAAAGTGATATTGTTGATAGCAGTACAATTATCATCATTGTTACCTTCTAATACTTGCCCTCACTCAGTGCTAACGGAAAAAAAACACACAGTATTTTGAAGATGCTCACTTTGTAAATATGTCTAAAGTTGTTATAATGAGCATATTTAAATTGTAAAGATGATATATTCTTATACATTAATTTGAGATAGTTTTAAAATATCTCAATTCAATGAATATTTGGAAATATATTTATTTTTGCTTTTAATATTTTGGTTTACATGTGTATGTAATTCATTTAATAATAGGAAGCATCATCCTAATGTGTTATGTAAGTAAAAGCAAGATTCCGTTGTATTCATTAGCACATGGATGAGAAAATGCAGTCAGAGAAGAAAGCAAGTTAATAATAAGCCAAATCCAAACTGTGAGGGAACTAAACAGCAAAATACTCTTTCACATTGGCCTATGAAGAATATCCAACTGCCCCTGCTGTGTATGCGTAAGCTCTGAGATCTCCATTAAATTGCATATGTCTGTAAGTAGGTATAGATTCTCCAAGATGCACGGAGATAGCTATCTGTAGTAGTTTATTATAATAAATGTCTCTTTTGCTGAACTGCAGTGATAAGGATTGTATATCTACTATTGCCTATAATGAGTTACTCTTGTCCCTGCAGTACTACGGGATGACTTCAGACAAAATCCCTCCGATGTCATGGTGGCAGTGGGGGAGCCCGCCGTGATGGAGTGCCAGCCGCCACGAGGCCATCCTGAGCCCACCATTTCTTGGAAGAAAGATGGCTCTCCACTGGACGACAAAGATGAAAGGATAACTGTGAGTACCGCGTTCAGCAGTGGGGTCACCTCCAGAGTTCGTCGTATATGTCTCCACCAAAAAAAGGAGAAAAGTGAAGTTTTTTTTGTTTGATTTTTTAAAATAAAAGGTTGCAATATTTCCCATTTTTATTTTAAAATAAGTATATTTTAATTCTCCCTGTATTAACATGAAAATAAGTGAGGAAAATGCATGTCACTTAGTTTGAAGATTAGTAAAAGAAAAATATAATTTATGTGGTAATGTCTTAAAGTTAACTAATACATAGTTTTATGTATGACTTAATTATTATCATAACTCAGGGTATATCAAATTTCCATGTGTTACAATAAAAGTTATTTTTAAAAATATCAGGTCATTCATAGAGTATGTTTCCAGTAGGCCTCCTAAAAGTCACTTCCGGATTTTTTCCATTTCTGCTTTTTAAATTGGTGTTCTGTTCTATAGAATAGTTCAATATTGTTTCTGAACAATAAAATCTCATCTGAATGATGCCTAGTGATGGATTTACTCATTCCCAAAATAAAATCATGTAACTAGATTATTGGATTTAAAATTCTATTGTGTTGCCCTAACCGGTTTGGCTCGGTGGATGGAGCATCGGCCTGTGGACGCCAGGGTCCCAGGTTCGATTCCAGTCAGGGGCATGTACCTTGGTTGTGGGCACATACCCAGTGGGGAGTGTGCAGGAGGCAGCTGATCGGTGTTTCTCTCTCATCGATGTTTCTGGCTATCTACCTCTCTCTCTTCCTCTCTGTAAAAAAACCAATAAAATATATATTTAAAAAAAATAAAATTCTATTGTGATATAAGCAGAATAGATCTGTAGTAAGTAATGATGCATTTTCCTCTGGCCATCAGTGATTCTCTGCGACTACTTTTTCTTTGCATTTTTGTATTGTGAAAGGTATTTACTAAGCCACCTGAATAACCAAGCTCTTGTTGACCCTATGATTGTACAGTATTTCTCTTTGGCATGTTCTTTGTTCTGCACACACTCTCTGTCCATTGTGAAGTCATTGGCCAAGTTACTCTGGAGAATCTGTGTGCTATACTTGTAGAAGAACAAGGTTATAACACAGACCACATATTCCTAATAAATGCTTGCACTACTTATTTATAGATTAGCATGAGAATTAAGTAGTGAAGAAGGTAGAGGTGTTTATGGGAGACAAAGTTTTAGGGACCTTGAAAGAAAATCAAGCATTTTTCCGTGTACTGAACTGAATAAAAATGAATATCTCAAAGGGTTTTTATAATTTGAGGAATTGGGGTAAGAATAGCCTACCTCTACTTTTAAGCATTCTTTTATAGTTCTACAAAGTGAACTATATGTGGAAACATTGGTTTTGGGAAATGAAGTCAAGAGCACAGGGGAATGGAACAAATGTTTCTTTTATTACTGTTAATAGATTCCTTTAGATGTATGCACAATCAAGATAATATTTTTTTGAAAAAACATTTTAAGTCATTTAATGATAATTGCCTATCTCTCTCATTCTCTGACCTAATGATTCATACACACGAA
>NW_005880166.1:0-6507 GCF_000147115.1 Myotis lucifugus | reverse complement strand
CCCTATAATATATAAGTAAGATTTGTGAGGCGACTTTCAGTTGTTCTTCGGCTGTGGCAAAGAAGTTTGATCATGTATCCCTTTTTAGAAAAAGTCCACTCATGCGGGATCTCTGGGATAATATGTATGTGGTGAATCTTCAGAGAAGTTCTACGTTAAGATCTTTAGTGTCAAACCAGCCAAGTGCATCTGTATGCACGCAGGTCGGTTTATTGACAGAGCTGAACAAATAATGCATTTCCCACTTCCTTTCTTTTCCTTTTTCATTCTCCCCCTTTTCCTTCCTCCCTCCCTGTCTTGCTCTGTCATGTTAAGCCTTGCAATATTTTCCTTCGGATATACCTGGGGCTTCCAGGGGTGGGATGGGGAGGGTTGTAAAAACAAGAGGCAATGAATGTCAACCATGTAATCTACCCTATAAAATAGGAACTTGCCCCTTCCTACTATCCATTCAAACTGTGGTGTAGACTGGGGTGGAACTTTCTGGTGTTCAATCCCCCTTTTCCTTTGGTAATTGAGGCATGCGAAGTATGCCTTAGAAGTCCATACACATGCTTGTGAGACCCATGGACTCCGTAATTAGAAAACTGTTCCCATTGTGGTTACTTCCATATCCACTCAGAGGGGATTTGCCTGTTAGTTCCCTGATC
Source organism: Myotis lucifugus (assembly GCF_000147115.1). Classification (NCBI taxonomy): domain Eukaryota; kingdom Metazoa; phylum Chordata; class Mammalia; order Chiroptera; family Vespertilionidae; genus Myotis; species Myotis lucifugus. The sequence goes on along the minus strand of NW_005880166.1, from coordinate 5,857 downwards.
TTGATGCTTTTCAGTTCCATAGCTTCTAGGAATGGGCCGGGCTTGGGTGCTAGGTAATAGAGTCAGAATTTCAAGTATTTGTTTTGACCAGAGATACCTAAGGGCACAAATCTTCCTGTTTAGTCACAGGGGATGACCATGCAGTCAGCAAAGGCCTTGGATCCCCCTGGCTTCTCAGGCTTGAGAAGTATCCTGTCATTATCAATTAGTCTGAGTCTTGGAATCTGGAAAATTGCTATGTGCCTTTAGTGAACAGATAAGAAATGGTCAATTGATGGCTCTGGAAGGTGGGGAAGTTTAGTTCTTTTCATGAGGGTTTATATCAATACGTAACAGTAATTGATGCAATGTGAGGGACATGGCTCATGCAGTGTAAGGGACCTGGCAAGACAATGGACTTTAAAAAAAATCTTATATTTTCAGAGTTTACTCCCAGGAAAGAACTGTGTCTTGTTTCTCCCCATGTGCAGCCCCAGCACTCAGCACCCTGTCATGGCAGCAAGTAGGCACAGAGCACGTGCTGAGCACCTGAATGAATGCATGCTCTGCTCAAAGCTTCATGAGGTACCATCTAATACATGTTATCATTGGGGAGATTAGGCTCTTCAGTTCTGAGGTTGGCAGAGATGCACGGCCATGGTAAATCTCTGGGGTCCCTTCATAAATGACAAAGGCTAACCCACCTGTGCTCTTCTCTCCTCTGAGCCAGACGAATGTTGCCTTGGGATGTGGGAATCTAGGTTTCCTGGATATAGGACAGTTTTGAGGGGAGACTCGAATGAAGGTCATTGGAGAAGGAGATTCAAAGGGGCCAGTCCAGAGTCCTGAGATCACTGTAAAGGTGGCCCAGGAAAATGTTTCTCCTACCAAACATAGTACCTACTCCAGGAATGGGAATTTAGTGGACTAGGAAAAAAAGAGGAGAAACTTATGCTTATGTCCCCTGTGTGACTCTGAAGTTGAGCCATAATTGACATCGGTGGAGAGAAAAAGCCAAGAACCTCCTTCTTCCAGAATCACTTTGAGAAAATATCGAGGTGGTTTTCAGTTCCCTCTGCCCCTACTCTCCTCGGTGTGTAGTGTATCCCTCTCATCTTCTAGATGAGGAAACCGAGGAGTGGCAAAGTGACCTCCCGAAGTTATCTCATCAGCTACAGGGCTCTTGACTCTCTAGACCACCATAGTGTTTGTCGACTTCCCACTCTATCTTCCTCTGGTCCCACTCTCAGAACCTCCTCTCCTGGCCCCTCTCACCATTGATCATAACCACGATAAATGGAGAACTCACTGTGTCCCAGACACTGTGTGCTCTCCATGCATTTTATTTCATCCTAACAACTTTATAAGGTCAGCACAACTATGCACCCGCATCATGGATGAGCCAGCTGAAGTTAGAGTGGTTAGTAACTTACCTGGGGTCCCATAGCCAGTGCTGATTCCGGAGCTCATGGTTGTAAGCACTGTGCCCAGCATCCCTGCAAGGGCTTAATTGGTTCATAGTCCCCATTCCCATGGAAGAGACAGGGCTCGCTTTTTCTCTACTATCAATAACTCATGTTTGAGTGTCAATAGCCTGTGTATTAATTTTCTAGAGCTACCATAACAAAGTACCACACAGTGGGCAGCTTAAGGAAAAGAAGTTTATCTTCGCACACTTCTGGAGGCTAGAAATCCGAGATGAAGGTGTCAGCAGGGTGGGTTTCTTCTGAGCTCTCTCTTCTTGCTTGTGGATGGCTATCTTCTCTCAGTATCTTCCCAAGGCCTTGCCTCTGCACATGTCTGTGTCCTCATCTCCTCTTGTAATGACAGCACTCGTAATGACCTCATGTTAACGGAAGTACCTCTTTAAAGATCCAGTCTCCCCAAACAGTCACATTCTGAGGTATCAGGGACTAGGAATTCAACATATGAATTTTGGGGGACACAAGTCAGCCCATAACAACCTGATGTGTTGTCCTTTCTCAGAGTATTTTCATTTCTAAGGAAGTCTTTTAGATACAAAAATGCTTAAACTTGTGGTAGGTGTTTCAAACACCAGACCCGATCAATGCAGAGTAGGCACTGTGTTCAAGGGGAGGTGGAAAGAATACAGGCACTGACTTCACATCCCACAATCTTGGCCAGTCCTGACTCACAGTTAGCTTGCATGTATGAGAATTCATACGTGGACGTGGATTATAAGAAAAACAATTGAAACTAGTAGCGCCTGTTCATCAGAACCTCAACTGACACCACACATTTCTGTGATCATCCCTTCTGGAAGAATCGGTAACCCTCACAGTTTAATGTGATTAACAGCAATTTTCAAATTCCAGAGGTGTCTTGGGGGAATTCCCGGAGTCAAAGAATGATACGCCCCTAGAGCCATTTTCTGTTAGCTTGGGAGCTATTTGCTTGGCGTGCAAATAATTCCTTGGCTCCTGACTGAAGAGAGGCCGATTCCTCTTTCTCAGGAAGGCCCTGAAGTTCTGTTTATATATCCTCTTTGTCATAAAATCCAGACACAGAGAGCCTTCAGCTGCACTCTGGCTACTTTCTATAATGAAGTAAATCAAGGGCAGGATGTGTGGACAGTTAATGTAACTGGACTTCAACGCTGCCCACCTGGAGCCCTGAGAATCAGTAGTCAAGGAGGAAATGAGGAAGAGGCATTATAGGTTACAAAGTGTAAGGCCTCCTGGGTTGGTTCCTCCTTCTCTGAGTGATGTGGGGCTTACACAGTGGCTCTATTGTTCACAAAAGAATGAGGTGCCAAGCTCCTGTCCTGAGAAAGAGTGAAAACTTCTCCTCCCTCTCTTCTGTTTATATGCCCTCTCTCGCTTCTCCAGCCCCCTTGGTGTTTGAACTTGTTGTTCAGGTCAAACAAGTTGGTATAGATGGCATATTATTATTACTAGAGGCCCAGTGCATGAAATTTGTGCACTCAGGGGGGATCCCTCAATCTGGCCTGTGCCCTCTCACAGTGCGGGAGCCCCGTGATCAATCGCCCCAAAGAGGTAGGCCCTGCCCACCTCTCCCGGGATTCTCGCTGGATTGTCCCAAAGAGGTAGGCCAGAGCCAGGGGTCCTACCTCCGTGCCACACAGGGCCGTAGGACCCCCAGTCCTGGCTGTCGGGCCCACAGCTGCACACGCAGCCTCCTGGTGATGGATTATGGGATTGTGATGGCGTGAGGGCATCACGGCGTGAGTGTGTGATGACCACTTAGGCTATTATTAGTATAGATTATTATTTTTAATACTCACCATAAGACATGTTTATTGATTTTAGAAGGAGAGGAAGGGAGAGAGAGAGAAAGCATCAATGTGAGAGAGAAACATTGACCCATTGCTTCCCATCTGAGACCTGACCGAGAATTGAACCCACAACCTTTTGGAATGATTCTCCAACCAACTGACCCACCTGGCCAGGGATAGATAGCATATTATTTAATGGACATGTCAAACCTGTGTCAAAAAGGTGTTTGTTTAATGACATAAATGCTGACCAATGTTTCTTTTCCCCTCACCCCCATTCCCTACCACCCTCATAGTCGTGGCTTATTTTCTCTTGAAGAGTCGCTGGGTTAAAGTTATTACTTCTAAACCAAACCAACCCATACAATGGCAAACGTTAAAGTGATATTCCCACCCTTGAGATCTAGTCTCAACCCTTCTGTAACTCATTCTGTGACCAACGTGAGTGGCCTGACCCTGCTAAGTCTCATTTCTCTTCCTTCTGGAAAATCACCTCTCAGTTCCCTTACAGCTTTGTCTGTAATAACCAGTGTGTGGCTGAAGGACTCAGGAGACCCAGCAGTCTGTCTTCTGCCACTGATTGCAGGGACCTCTGGCTGACTCACTCTGTCCCTTGTGTGGGGTGAGGGGATGGGGGGTGGGGGCGGGCGCTCTCTCTCTCTGTGCTTGGTATCTCTCTCCCTCCCAGAGCACCCTCTTGGGGACAAGCCTGGGCTTCACCCTGAGAGCTCGAGTGCCTGTGAAAGCAGGTCAGAGCCTGAGAGAGAGAGGGTAGGCGCTTTTGCTTTTGATCCTCACGAAACACCAGATGGACTCAGGATAACTTGGGATTTGTAAGCGAACATTCTTGTCATGAGGCCAAAGAGGACAATACCAGAACCTCCCTGGGCAGATTTTGCCAAGTGGTGACACTTCCTCTCGGAGGCCAGGAGCCTCAGGGCCTGATCTCTGCTCCAGGGAGAGGCAGATGTGCAGAAAGCTCCTGCATTTCTGGTCCTGTCCGTGGCTCTTGGCACCTTAGCCAGCAAAGGACCATCCAATCCTTCTCCCTCTTTCCCTCCCACCTCTCTTCCTTTCTTCCTGGGAAGATAAAGATTTTTATGTTATGTATTTTTCCATATACTTGAGAAGTATATTCTACCACCTAGAAGTTTCTTATGCATTTACTCATCACCAATGTACTGCTGGTCTGTAGATAACACGAAATATTTGTTCATGGAGGCGGAAGGGATTTTTACATGATTCATAACCATCTGGTTATGCAGCAGGAAATGAGGTCTTTGGCAATTTTCTTTCACTCTTTTCTTTTTTTGCCAGTGGACTCTTTTTTTCCTGAAGAAGTTAAACATGTGTTCCATGGCCTACGACCTGCAAGAGGTCTTGTACTATTTATCGTCATAATCCGTGGGCTCGCCGGGCATGTGTCGCCAGGGAGCTTGATGGCCGCTGAACACAGCTGCCTGGAGCGAATGCTGCAGGAGCCGCCATCTGTGCTGAGGTCTGCCTCTCCCGACACCACACAGACACGTCTGGAGGGAAAGGCAGTGCTCAGGCTGACAAATGAACACCCTGCTCCTTAGAAAATTTCCCAGGTAGAAGGTCCGGCCGTGTGAATACTGAGACTTCAGGTGAGTCATTAGAGCCTCACATCTGGGGAGTCTGGAGGCCAAGTTAGTCAGCCAGACAGTGTGGCAGGTCGGACACTAATCTGTAACTTGGCAAGCCACAGAAGCTTTAAGCAGAGCTACAACCGGATTTGCATATATTTTAATATATGCAAATCAGGTTATAGTTCTGCTTAAAGGGCTATTATGTATTCCTATCCTTAAGGCTAAGTGTTAAGGCACATCACAGAGGAGCTAGGAGGATTCCTCCTGTGCTGTGACTGGCCTTAACCCACCAGGTATGAATTCTCTCCTAGAAGGAGCTGGACTGGGGGCCTGGACAGGGTAGATCTGACCCTTGGGTTGTAAAGAGCTGAAAAGGGTCTGAGAAGTAGTATCTTAACTGCAGGAGGAAGCTGGAGCCTCGATCCAAGCAGACTGCCCACTCAGCTGTCAACCCAAAGGCCTGGGCAGATTCTAGGTGTATGACGTCAGGAAGGAAACTGGGGCAAAAAGAGTTTCAAGGAGAGGATGGGTGTGCACACATCCTGGACAGTGCTCCCCACCACAGGACGCAGCTGCAGACCCCTTTGTAGCGGCTGTGTGTGGTATCCTAGGCGGGCGGGGGAGTTCAGATCGATAAGGTAGTTGACATGCCTCGCCTCTGAGCCCACAGTATGGGAAGCAGGTTCTAACTTAGAGTCTGAGACAAGAGGTGTGAAGTTTTCAGAAATTTGGGGATACTTGCAAAGTATATGTTTTGTGTGAGCAGCGATGGTGATTTGTGAGAGAGAAAAATAACTTTTATATAATAATATTTTTGCTTTTGTTCAAAAGTTAGGGTTGTAATTGTGTTGTATTTGTAACTCCTTTGCTGGTAAATGGTTATGTTTGATATATTTAAAAGTGTCAAGTCCGGAGAAAAAGTTTAGAAACATTTGGACCCCGTATTTTTTTTTTTAGGTAAAAAGGTGAAATGTCCTTAGGAGAAATTTGTTCTATATTAACGTTATATATT
>NW_005880165.1:0-6507 GCF_000147115.1 Myotis lucifugus | reverse complement strand
ACAGTATCTGCTTCATTATATATCAGTTGAAGCTCGATGGGAGAAAGCAATGGGCCTGCAGCCGAATGAGCTTCCTAATTTGCCACACACACATCCATATACACTCGCCCGCGTGGGCCACACTGAGCAGCTGGAGAACTACAGGCCTCCCTGGACAGAGCAGCTCTCTTAGCACAGAGGAGAGAGCATGCCTGCTCACCTGCAGGGGAGGCTTTAAAAGAGAAGGGGCAGGCCGTTTGGGGTGATCTTCATGTCAACACATTACTCCCTCCAATGGACTAATCTAGAGCAGCAATGTTCAACCTTTTGCCTCTCATGTCACACCTAAACTAATTACTAAATTTCTGCGGCACACCAAAAAATATATTTTTTGTCGACCTGACAAAAAAAGGTATAATTTTGATTCATTCACACTGGACAGCTATTGTTGTGTTGGTTGTTGTAATTTTTTCTTTCTTTTTCTTTCTTTCTTTCTTTCTTTCTTTCTTTCTTTCTTTCTTCCTTCCTTCCTTTTTTTTCTTTTCTTTTTTTTTTTTTTTGACAATCTAAGGGAAAAGAGGTCAGTGCCCCTGACTAAATAGTCAGGTATTGCATGTTTTAAAAGTTCTTGCAGTACACCAGTGTGCCACCTCTAAGCAAAGGGATTGCTCCTCTATAGTATTTGAGGATATTACTCTATGGTTTTTTTTTTCCATTTTGTATCTTTTTTCCTATCCTCCACCCCCCAGTCCTTGCATTTATATTGTTGGTAGGAACCTGGCAAGATGGAAACAAAAGTGGCCTGCACATGTTTCTTGCTTTTGTTTTAAAAGCTTAAGCCCTTAGGGACGGGGTATTTGTTAAGCATAGATAGGGTTTCTGAACAAAATGGGAAGAGAGAATTGCCTCCATTTTAGAAAACATTTTTATTCAGGTTTGGGTTGAAATGTGGAAGGAGAGAAAGAGAGAGAGGAAAGGAGGGAGGGCCTGTGGGTTCTAAGAGCAAACTGAAGCCACGTCCTGGAAGCAACAATGAGAAGCAGAAAGACTCTAGAGAAAAGGACGGCCTCTGCCAAGATGTCCATGTGTTGAGCACAGCACGGAAGCGTCAAGAACCACCACATCCCAGCACCATGAGAACAAGGACAGTGGTATTCACCAGCCACACCTGGTGGGCCCATCTCCAGCGACCAACTGAGTCCTCACCCTGGGAAGACAGTGTTCCAGCTGAGCCAGGAGTGTGTGGGTGTGTGTTGTGGGAGGGAAGGTCAGAAATAGAAATTAAGTTATATTATAAAATTTAAAGTTGTGTTTCTTCAGGGAGCAGATTGGTGGCTGCCAGGAGGGGAAGAGATGGGAATGAGCAAAGGCAGTCAAAGGGACAGACTTCCAGTGAGAAGATGAATAAGTTCTGGGACTACAGTGAACAAAATTGTATTGTATATTTGAAAGTTGCTAAGAGAATAGACTTAGAAGAGAAGCATTAGTTCCTATTGAAGATTAGTCTAACTGAACAGTAAGAAACTATAGGAATAGTGTACCAATAAAAATACCAGTTTTAACATACACAAAGCCAAGAAAACCAGCGATGCCAGATACTGAATTTATATCACACTGTCCTTTGAACACCCCGCAGGAATAACTGCTGAATGCAGATACCATGGAGTCAATTCTTCCTCTTTTCATCAAGAAAGAAAACAGACTTCCCCAAACCTCTCACTAACTGCGACTGTGTTCTAGAGTTGCCTTTAGCTGCAAGGGAGTCTGAAAAAGTGATCCTCTGGCATTTTCAGACTTTACTGTGGGAGAGGGCATTGCCATCACGAAGGAAGCAAGATAGCATGTCTGTGGAATAATAAGCAATGTCGAGCACCACTCCTGCCTCCGATGATTATTGGTGCCTGTGGGTCCTCACCTGCCTTGACCTTGGACTTTAGCTGGCTGACTCCCTTTGGACTCGTCCTTTGTGTCTGTATCAACCCCAAATCAATCTCTCTGCTCCCTGCTATGGTATCATGTCCCAGATGACAGGCTCAGCCTGGTGTTGAAATGGATATAACACCAGCCAGCACTCTGGGCCTCCGCTCATCTGACCCAGCCAGGGAACCACAGAGAGAGAGACCTAGACTTGTGACTCTGGGGTTAGCAGAAGCTGTGGAACAGGACAACGACAGCCAAGGAGTTCATGCCCAGTCCCCCAGGAAGGCAGCCTCGTACCAATCACCAGCAACCTTTGAAGGAAGGCCTTTTTAACTGAGGCCCGTGTTGAAAGGTAGGACTGTGTAACTGAAGGAGCATGAGTTTCGGTGCTACAGACATGAATTTGAACCTCAACTCTTGCCACTTATTAGCTAATTGATGTTGAGCAAGTTACTTGACCTAAGTCTTTGTTCCCTAAGCAACAAGACGGAATTTCAGTAGCACCTAAGCCCCAGGCTGGTGGAAAGGACTGAGTGAGCACAGGGCTTGGCACAGACTCAGGGGTCAGTACACAGTAAAACACCCCGGCCGTCATGCCACCCTGAGTGTTCCCCTGGGTCATAATGCAGAACTCTGGGCCAGTATAGGCCCTGAAACCAGAGCCTGAGCTCAAATCCAAACTTGGCCCCGACTCTTAGACCCAGGGCCAGTCACTGAGCCTCACTGTGCCCCGGTTTTATTATTTAAAAAAGGGGGGTCAATATCAGTGCCTGTCTCTGCTTGATAGGAGGTTCGAGGACAATCATGCAGGCAAGACACTTGGACAACTGTGGCAGAGAGTATGCGTGTTAGGTTAAATTTGTTGGGGCATAACAGTTATGTCATTTTCTGTACTCTCTGCTTAAGATTGGAGGAAAGGAGAGATGTGTGTAGAAAGAATTCATCAAGTGACTGACATTAGATTTGGACACTTACAGAGTAAATCTTCCCAGGAAATGCACTTTTCCAGAACCACTTCATTTCACTGCCAGCAGAGGGCAGCCTCGTCCTCCTCACCAGTGGCCTGTGCGGCCAGATGGGAGTATGGTGAGGGCCAGGCTGATGAGGATCAGACCACCTCGGTCCAGGTCCCAGACCACCTATGCCAGGCTGCACAAAGTTGAGCAATGTTTTGAACTTCCCTTTGCCTCAGTTTTCTCTACCTGTAAAATGGGAATAATAAACCTACCTCCGAAGGTTGCTGTGAAGAACAGCGCCTGGCACAACATGCTCGAAATAATGCTGTCAATTACTGCTGTTGGGAGCTTACTTAACGAACTTTGATTTCATTGGGATCCTTGTTGCCCCGTTTTACAAACAGCGAACCGCGGTGACCGTTGCTCTGGAGCCACCCTGGGGCTCAGCCTCCTGTTTTACTGCTCATTCCATTAAATTCCACTCTGAAAGTAAGATTGATTTTCAGTGTGTGGGTCCGACCCGTGTGTGATTTTATTTTCCCCTGGTGCATTTTAGAAACAAGGAGGTCAGTATTCCTTGCCAACTTGCCTGCCATTTCAGACTTGCTAGACTCCTCTCGGTTTCCTCCATAAAAATAAAAGTGCTGTGCTCAGAATAGAGTGGCACATTGGAAAATTTCCCCAACGAAGTGAGGCCTAATTGTGGAAAATAGGAGCAGGTCTTCAAGTTGGCACCCACTTGATCTAGAACATAATGATGTCACCACTTCCCCACCCCACACTGGCGAGGAACAAAACAGAGGAGAGAAGGTAGCAAGATCTCACCATTTTAATACAGTAATTAGAGCACATGACCCGTGTTCACAGAGCAGCTTACACCCTAAATCCCAAAAGGAACTCCTGCCAGGAAAATACACCTCTTCCCTCCCCCACAGCCTACACCTCCAGAGCTATCTCTGCTGCTTCTGGGAATTAAAATGAAGTTCAGATCCATTGTCTGGTACCGTCTAAGGAAAAAGAGTGGTTCTGCGTTCAACCAGAGTAACTTCTTCGCCCTCTATCTGAACGCCTGACCAGCTGCCGGAATCATGCATCCTTCCAGCCGGCATGTGGGCACCAAACCCAGGATGATCGTCTCTCTCATCCGGGGGTGGAAGCGTCAGCTCGGGCTGCTCTCACATCTGCCTTTCCAGAGTCAGCAAAAGCTCAGTTTGATGAACCCAACTCCGTGATCAGCCAACTATGGACTTGAGGCCCTGCAGCATTGGCCCTTCCTTCAGAGCTCACAGAGATCATTCGATCTGCAAGTTCTGTGAGGTTCACAGAAGCTACAGAAAGCACAGTGATAACCAAAGCAGCTACTGCCAGTGCACTTCCTTAAGCAGCAGGAGGCATGCTAAGTGCTTCCTGTGCATTAGCCAATTTACACTCAATCTCAACCTATCAAGTGGTTTTCCGTCTATGCCTGAGAAAGCTAGGCTTATAGAGCAAAGGGCACTTGCCCAACACAGCACAGCCAGCAAATGGCAGGGCTGGGATCTGAAGGGAGGTCTGCTCTGCCTCCAGAGCCCATGGTGTACCCATGACATTGGAACTCCTAAGGCGTATCCTCCAATAGATGCCACATACTCTCTCCAGAAGATAGCTGGAGAATCTTCTTCATTCAATAGATACTTCATTGAGCACCTAGGACATGTCAGCCACTGTGCGAAGTACACGGGATAAAAAAGTGAACAGGAAGCTTGATATTCAAGATCTTACAGACAAAGAAATGATAGTCAATCAACAGTGTGTCCTGTGAAAACAATTGATCTCTCAAATATGTTTCAGGAAATCCAGGAATAAAAGAGGCAGGTGCTGACTTTCCACCTGGAGCTCCGGGACACGCAATCCCTACAGATCAACCACAGAGGACCAATCTCTGTTCAAGGTGTCCAGGCCCTGGGGCCAGGGGCACAGCTTCCAGGGTCCTGGAGATACCAGCAGCTACGGGAAAAGTAACCAAATTCTCCCAGATTCCAGGGGAAGAGCTTGCTGAGTATTAAGATGGATGCAAACTAGATGGCAGCATGGTCCTGAGATGTGCATCCAGGTTGCTTCAGCAAATACCAGTGGGGGGTCATCACTACAAGCCCACGATCAAGACCAGACCTCGCTGGGGAATACGGATGCCAGCCCAGAGTGACTAAGAATCCAGATGCCTCCTCAGTGCCACTGCACCATGCTGTGCCCCCGACAGTGATAGCCTTGCCTTGCCAGGGACAGGAAGGGAGGCAGACATACTCGGACATGACTGAGCTTAAACCCAAGCCAACTGAGAAATCACTGAATTTCACTGAGCTGACCTGGGTGTGACAAGACTGAGCTTCCTGCATCAGTCACCATGGTGACTGGGAGGTAGAAATCCAGTGGAGCTAAAGGAACATTTGAAAAGCTACATTTCTGCACAGAAGACGTGTGAATCCAACTTCATGAGCTAGAGCCGTGGTCGGCAAACTGCGGCTCGCAAGCCACATGCGGCTCTTTGGCCCCTTGAGTGTGGCTCTTCCTAAGCCTTAGGAGTACCCTAATTAAGTTAATAACAATGTACCTACCTATATAGTTTAAGTTAAAAAAATTTGGCTCTCAAAAGAAATTTCAATCGTTGTACTGTTGATATTTGGCTCTGTTGACTAATGAGTTTGCCGACCACTGGGCTAGAGCAGCAGTTTGAGTGAGTGCTGACAGCAGCCCGGACTAAGGAGTAGAAGAGGAGCTGGGGAGAGTGGGTGCTTTAAGTCTTACTTCACAGACAGGATTTGGGAACTGTGTTCTGCTAAAGTTCTAACCCCAACACCTCAGAATGCACCTTACTTGGAAATAGAATCATGGCAGATTCATTCATTAAAATGAGGTCATACTGGAGTGGGTGGGCCCTTTACCCCATACAACTAGTGTCTTTATGAAGAGGACTTGGTGCTGGAGGAACTGCCAGGGACCCTGGTCCTGAAGCCATATTCAGTATCTATCTTTCTAAGCAAGCCTTCACATTTCCAGTATGAAAGGAAGGATAATCGAGGCACTGTAGACACTCAAGTGGCTCTGAGCGACCCGGGCCCGCCTGCTGGCTTGGCACCTGTAATTCACCCGTGACACTAGCTTTCATGGTTCGCCGCTTCCTCAGACCTACAGTCAGGGCCCCATACAAACTTAGGGACCTGGGTTGAGAAAAGGATGGACAAATCGAAATCCGTTTGTGGCAATAGATTCCATCATTCTCACTGAGTCTATAATGGGGAAATGAACAGATGTGTAAATGTTAGTTCTTCCATATTAACCAGACTTAGAGTAAGAATACCAGCAGCCTGCCTTAGAATGGAGAAAGGAGTTTTCTCCCATCTGAACATGGAGAAGAGACACAGCCGTGTCAGAGGACACAGGTGGGCACTTCCCTCAGGAGTCCTGCGTCGGGTCCTCTCTGTGCCTGCAGTCACCCTGTGGTTTGGTTGTGTGTGAGCACGTGCTGGCGTCCTGTCTTTCTGGTGGAGCTGTTGGAATTGAGGCAAACACCAGACCTGCTTAGACTCTCTCCCCAAGGCTTCTCAGCCTTCAGAGAGGGCTGACATGGCACTCGGAGAAACTTCCTTGACTCTCAGGAGGCTCCCTGCCTCCC
>NW_005880164.1:0-6508 GCF_000147115.1 Myotis lucifugus | reverse complement strand
AGATACCTGCTTTCAGCGGGCCGTGGCCTCAGAGCTGGAGAGAGCAGGAGCCAGCTCTCAGCTCCAGTGACGGCAACAAAGTTTCAATTATAGAAGGTAAATAAATCCCAGAATAAAAAAAAAGAAAAAAAGGAGAGGCTGGGGGCTTCAGTCGCCGGCCAGCCTAAAAACGGCCTTCAGCCCCTCACCCAGACTGACCAGGCACCCCAATGGGGACCCCCACCCTAAAGGGAGTGTGGCCAGCATGAAAACAGCCATCAGTCTCTCATCCAGGCTGGCCAGGCACCCCAGTGGGGACCCCTACCCTAAAGGGGGTGTGACCAGCTGCAAACAGCCATCAGCCCCTCACCCAGGCTGGCCAGGCACCCAAGCAGAACCCCCACACTGATCCGGGACACCCTTCAGGGCAAACCAGCAGGCCCCCACCCATGCACCAGGCCTCTATCCTATATAGTAAAAGGGTAATATGCAACTGACCCTAACAGCAGAAAGACTGGGAATCACTGGTCAGTATGACACACACTGACCACCAGGGAGCAGACACTCAATGCAGGAGCTGCCCCCTGGTGGTCAGTGCGCTCCCACATGGGGGAGCTCTGCTCAGCCACAAACCAGGCTGATGGCTGCCAGTACAGCGGTGGTGGTGGGAGCCTCTCCTGCCTCCTCAGCAGCGCTAAGGATGTCCAAATGCAGCTTAGGTCTGCTCCCTGCTGGCAAGTGGACATCCCCTGAGGGCTGCTGGGATGCCAGAGGATGTCTGATTGCCAGCTTAGGTCCAATCCCCCTGGGAGCAGGCCTAAGCCAGTAGGAGGTCATCCCCTGAGGGGTCCCAGACTGCGAGAGGGCACAGGCTGGGCTGAGGGACCCCCCCCACAAGTGCACAAATTTTTGTGCACTGAGCCTCTAGTTTAGAATAAGGATCCTAGAGTGCATAAACTGGATGGAGGAAAACAACTTATGTAAGAAGCAAGAAGAATTGGATGAAAAAAATCAATAAAGTATGTAAGAATCAAGAAGAAATTAAGAGTGTTATAGCTGCAATAAAAAACACCATGGAAAGTTTCAAGAGTAGACTAGGAGAAGCAGAGGACCGAATTAGCGAATAAGAAAACAGGGAAGCAAAACACACCCAAACTGAACTGCAATTGGAGAAACAAATTAAAAGATAGGAGGAAAGCCTAAGGGAGCTATGGGACAACAGGAAACGAAGCAACATACGAATAATAGGGGTTCCAGAACAACAGGAAGATGAACAAGTGTTAGAAAACCTATTTGAACAAATAATATCAGAAAACTTCCCTGAGGTGAGGAAGAAAAAGTCATAGGAGCACAGAGAGTCCCAAGCAAGATGAACACAAAAAGACCCATGCCAAGACACATCATAATTACCATGGCAAATGTTAAGTATAAAGAGAGAATCTTATAGGCTGACAGAGAGAGACAGAAAATTACATGCAAGGGATCTCCCATTAGATTATCAAATGATTCCTCAATAGAAACACATCAGGCCAGAAAAAAATGGACAGAGATTTACAAAGTGATGCAAAGCAAGGGACTGAATCCAAGAATATTCTATCCAGCAAGGCTATCATTCAAAATTGAAGGGGAAATAAGAAGCTTCACAGACAAAAAAAAAAACTCTAAAGGAGTTTATCACCATTAAGCCAGCAATGCAAGAAATGCTAAAGGGACTGGTGTAAATAGAAGAAAGAAAAAGCTAAGAAAGAAAACAGGCAAAGAAAAATGAAAATGGCTACAAACAAGTACCTTTCAATAATAACTTTAAATCTAATAGACTAAATGCTCCAATCATAAGACATCGAGTGGCTGAATGGATAAAAAAACATGACCCATACATTTGCTGTCTACAAGAGACCAACTTCAGAAGAAGGGATTCACAGAGACTGAAAGTGAAGGGATGGAAAAATATCTTTCAGGAAAATGAAAATGAAAATAAAAGCTGGGGTAGCAATACTTATATTGGACAAAACGGACCCCAAAGTGAAGGCCATAACAAGAGATAAGGAAGGCCACTTTATAATACTAAAGGGATCAATACAACAAGAGGATATAACCCTGATAAACATATATGCACCCAATGCAGGAGCACCCAAATAGATTAAAAAAAACAAACCCAAAAAACTCCTGGAAGATATCAAGGGAGAGATCAACAACAATACAATCATAGTAGGGGACGTTAATGCACCACTGACATCACTGGATAAATCCTTTAGACAAAAAATAAGCAAAGAAACAGCAATCCTAAATGACTCACTCGATCAGATGGACTTAATTGACATCTTCAGAACATTTCACCCCAAAACTGCGGAATATATGTTCTTCTCAAGTGCACATGAGACATTTTCAAAAATAGACCACATATTGGGTCACAAGCAAAGTCTCCCCCAATACATAAGATTGAAATCATATTAAGCATCTTCTCAGACCACAATGGCATAAAATTAGAAATCAACTACAATAAAAACAATCCAAAACACTCAAACACTTGAAAGCTGAATAGCATGTTATTAAATATTGATTGGGTTACCAATGAGATCAAAGAAGAAATTTAAAACATCCTGGAAACTAATGACAATGAAAACACAACAATCCAAAACCTATGGGACACAATGAAAGCAGTCCTGACAGGGAAGTTTATAGCTCTACAGGCCTACCTCAAAAAATAAGAAAAATTGGTAGTAAATAATCTAACTCTACAACTCAAAGTATTAAAAAGGGAGCAACAAGAAAAGCCCAGAGTGAGCAGAAGGAAGGAGATAATAAAGATCAGAGCAGAAATAAATGTCATAGAGGCCAAAAAATATATAGGATCAAGGAAACCAAAAGCTGGTTCTTTGAAAGGATAAAAAAGATTGATGAACCTCTAGGAAGGCTCACTTTGAAGCAAAAAGAGAGGACCCAAATATACGAAATCAGAAATGATAGAGGCAAAATAACAACAGACCCTACAGAAATACAAATGATTGCTAAAAAATACTACGGACAACTCTACTCCAAAAACTAAACAACCTGGAGGAAATGGACATATTCCTAGAAAAATACAACCTTCATAAACTCAAAACTCAATTAGGAAGAATTTAAAAATCACAATAGGCTAATAACTATGGAAGAAATTGAAGCAGTCATCAAAAAGATTCCAGCAAACAAAAGCCCGGGGCCAGAAGGCTTCACAGGGGAGTTTTACCAAACATTCAAGAAAGAACTAAAACCTATCCTCCTCAGACTATTCCAAAAAATTCAAGAGGAAGGAACACTTCCAAGCTCATTCTATGAAGCCAGAATCACCCTAATACCAAAAACAGCTGAGAGTCCTCCTGGCCCCTAGAGCAACGTGGCATTCTTATCCAAGTAAGGATAACTGAATTAAGAAGTAAAAACTGAATATAAATATGGATAAATCACACCAAAAAAATAAAATTATCCCCCCGCCCCCCATCCTCCTCGCTGTTTTAAGTTGCTGTGCTGGCCACCACACACTCTTCATGCCTAGTAGCCATGCCTCCCAAAACCTGAGGAAATCAATGACTTCCTGTTCACAGCCAGGAGAAAGGACACTAAATGTGTCAAGAAGAAGAAAAGTAAGATATCTTTATACCGTGGTCATCACAGACACAGGGCAGGCAGAGAAATTGAAGCAGTCCCTGCCCTCAGGTTTGGCAGTGAAGGAACTGAAATGAACCAGACACGCTGAACCAAACTGTATTAAAATTTTAGAAATTAAAATTATGCATGAAAACCTAAAGCTGATAAATATTATTTCTATAATAAAATACAAAAAAATTTAAAAAATATGAAAATTAATTATGTAAATATTGATGTGATTTATAACCCAAGATTAAAAAGTAATATGAAATTAAAATAATAAAAGTACCACATTCCTAATATTTCCTTAAAGAGACATTTGAATTAGACCAAATATTTATAGAGGAAAAACTAATGTTTTAATTATTAGATTACTACAGATTTATGATAATTTAGACTAAATAGTAATCTTCCAAATAACTCTAATAAAAGCGAACAAAGCATTTTCTAGCAAGATAGTCCTAAGCAATTTTTAAATGAATGCAATAGAATAAATTATTATTGGGTTGAGAAAATTCACATACTGTCTGCTTAAGTAAAATTGGCTTTAAAACAAAATTTGAAAATCAGATACATACAGATGGACATTCAAAATGATACAAGACAGTTTTTAATTAACAGATGAAAAACTATATTCAAGCAAACATAGATATATTGTTATCAAAGTAAAATTAAAGCAAAAAAGTCTAAACCAGGGTAAAAGTGTTGTTTTATATTGATAAAATCAAAATTAATACTATAATAGTACCAGTATACTAGTGGTATTGAAACTTTAAGCAAGGGAAATAAATAGAAATACAAGAGAAAGTAAAATTTTAAAATAACATCAGCTCATGGTAAGTCATACAGGTAAATATATAAAGAATATCAGGATACTTAAATAATGTAGTATATCAAATTGTTTTCTTGGAGAGAACATTTACGGAAATATCCATGCATCATCCACAACATGATTACTTAAGATTCCATAAAGTATATTTAAAAACTTATCCTCGAATAGTTTATCCATATTCTCATATCACAAGCAATAAAGATCTACGTTAGGTTTTTTTTTGGTGTTGTTAATCCTCACCAAAGGATACTTTTTCTATTGATTTTAGAGAGCGTGGATGGGAGGGAGGAAAAGAGGGAGGGAAGACCAGAATGTAAACTGAGGCGAGAAAGAAAGCTGAAGAGCAGGTCAAGGACCACAACCTGTGCTGTCACTCAGGGACACTCAGGAGCACTCAGTGCTGGGTTTAATGCTCCATTGTTACCATTTTGTGATTCTTAATAATTTTACCTTAGAACTCAGCTTTGTAAGTAAAGTTTATGGAGACAATGGAGCATGCGCATGAGGGGATGTGCGCAATATGAGTACCTGCCCTTCCCTTCACAAACAGCATTGGGGAAGCCCCATGGCACAGAATTTCCATGGACCCATGATGGTGAGAGTTCAGTGACACTCAACATGAGTACAAGTAAGCTTGCTCTGTCTTCCACTAAGTAAGGGGCGTGCTGACAGCCCTGTGAGGCAACATGCTTTTCATTTGAACCAGTTGCCTTTTGGGGACCCTGAAAACAGCTCTAAGCATGGGGCTCCGCCCAGGGATAGTAATAGGGATGGGAGTGAGAGAGCACTGAGGATTGTCCCTAGGGAACTGAAAACTTATGAGAGTCCTAAAGGAATGACTTATAGCCAATGAGCCTCCTCAAATAGCAGCACGTTATTCTAGTCAAGATTCTGGAATACACTCCTCCTTGTAGACAATATAACCAAGTGCATTCTGATATGTGGACCCGGACTTCTTGTGTGGGGATGTACCTCAACTGAGAACTGGCCGTGGGGTTGTATGGGGATCACACTCTGACACACACCAACTCGGCCACCTCCATGTCTGCTTGAAATGTCCTGCGGAGAGCTTTATTACAGAACTTAGGGGTTGGATATATGTAACATGTGTGAAATGTATTCCTGGGCGGTGGGGGAGGGATGATATTTTAAACTTTATTATTCAATTATAATTTACTAAAAAAATTTTCTATTTAACATTCACAAAACTATGGCAGTCTAAAAGACCTTCAAGTTCTTTACCCACATTTATGTAAGTTGGATTTGAGGACATATATGATCCTCAGTGTAAACGTCTGGGCACAAGCAAAATTTCCAGGGAGTATTTCAGACTTGTAAGGTAGTGGACCTGGTGAGACCAAAGTCAAAGTCTCCAACATTAAAGGAGACCCAGCTAATATCTGGGTTACAGATGAAACACGCAGAGCATTCATTATGGTAAATAAATATAGGATATGTTAAAAGGCAAATTGGAAAACAGGCGAGGAGAGGAGGGCAGAAGGACCTAGAGGCCCAGAAGAGATGGAGGGAATCTGCTGGGCTGGTTGGGGGGGGCGGGGCTGTGGACAGCCCCTCTTGAAGGTGGACCCACCCCCACTCTCAGAAACCCTCTGTGACTCCACAGTGCTCTGTGATGCAGGCCTGGCTATAAAGCCAAGAGTCGGAGCTCTCAGAGCTCAGTTGCTTTAAGCAGCGTTGTTGTTCAGAAAATGGGACTCAGTCTATTTCTGAATAGCCTTCTAGAGTTTTATCTGAGCTTCTTCTGCTCAGAATGTTTATATGGTAACCTCAACATAATTTCCATCTTGGTGTTGAGCTTCTTCCTCCTCTTCTTCATTTTCTTCGTGGGAATTCCATCAATCCCAACTTTCTGGAAAAATGAACATACCCAAAAGGTAAGGAACCCTGAGTGAGTGAGCCCCCAAAGAGTTCTTCATTGTTGTTGCCCTTTCGATTCCTACATTTCTAAATGAGTTTGGATGAGTCAGAGAGACACTGAAGATGGGGCATCTGAGGAGAGAACAGAACTTCGCTTTTCTAGGGGAAGAGGCCAGGCAGGGCTCGGGGTTCAGG
>NW_005880163.1:0-6510 GCF_000147115.1 Myotis lucifugus | reverse complement strand
CTTTAGGCTTGTTCAAATCAGGGTCCAGACAAGGTCTGCACGTTGCATTTGTAGGTCTCTGTTAATTTAGGTTCCCTCTCATTTTTTCCCCCAGGCTATTATTTTGTTGTGAAAACCAGGTCAGTTGCCCTGTAGAATGTCCCACATTCTGGATTAGCTGTTTGTTTGGGGTGTTACTTAATTTGTCCCCCCACATTTCCTGTAAACTGTAACTTAACTCTACAGATTTAACTGGATTCAGGTTCATTTTTGTTGTTTTGTTTTGTTTCGGCCAGACACTTCAGAGGTAGTGCCGTGGGCTTCATAGTGCATTGTGTCAGGAGACATGTAATGTTTGGTTGTCCCTCAGTGATGCTAAGATTGGTGATTGTGTTCCGGTGGCAGGAACCTGATCCCTTCATTGCAAAATTCTCATTCATTCATTCATAGAAGAGCTTATTCTACATGGATGAACCGTGATGGGATAAATTATTTAATTAGGGGTTACAAAATGATAACTTTCTAATTCTATCATTTTTATATCTGTTTGGAATTCCTCTGTTAAAAAATTGCTCTTAAGTAAATAAAAAACTTGCTTGAAAGTATTTTAAATGAGAAATTGTAATTAAAAACAAAATAAGGGAGAAAGGAAACATAGGTAGTAATAGATCATTACTATTACCATTAAAGAGCACTCTGTATTTGTTTAGCTGTAAACACTTGGAGTGCGGGAAACGAGTTAAGTCGGCTCGCGTGAATTGCGCGTACTCCGAGGGAGCCGTCTTTAACTCGGTTCATATAGATTTGCGGTGGAGTGCGGGAAACGTGTAAACTCGGGCCGATTGTAACTGCGTATTACCAAATATTTGTTTGTAATCCACCCTTTTGGTGGATGGAACAAAACCAAAAGACAGAGCCATCTTATATTTTGGCGGGAAATTCACCTGCACTCCAAGTGTAAACACAGGTGGTTATGCTGCTTGGTGATGATCAGTGGTTTTAGAACCATGGATCTTGTTTCTCAGCCCTGTGGTACCACCACGTTGGACTTGTAGCAGCATTCCCTTCAGTTTCTGCAGTTGTTCTTGTGTGGTTAGGAAGAGTGATTCAGGCCTACAACCAGTTGCACTTATTGAACACTTATTGTGTATTGGTTATTCCATGAGGTACTGGGGGAGGCCCTTTGAATAGACAGGGTCAGAGAGAGGTAAGGACAGAAAAGAAACAAAGAGAAAGTTCTTGCCATCAACTGATTTATAACCTCTTTGGAAACCCATAAAAGGCAACTTGGGTAATTTTTGGGCAGTGCAGCTGAGTGCAATTAATAATGGTAACAGAATAACTGATTTTTTTCTCTTTGCATACAGGTGGTGTTAGCGAAGCATGTGTATGAGCAGGTTTTACAAACGCTGGACAATCTCGTGTATAGTGAAGACCTGAATAAGTTTCCAGTCAGTGCCGCCTCCTCACCTTGCCCTAACTCTCCTCTGCCTTCCCTCAGTACCTGTGGAGAACCTTCCCTTGAAAGGAAGGAGAATGGATTGTTCAGCCACTCCAGCCTTTCTAACTCTTCTCAGAAGTCCTCGTCTGTGAAGGAGGTCAAATCTTTTACCCAGATTCAAGCCAACTTTTGTATATCAGAGCTTCAAGTTCAGCTAAGTGGTGATCTGACCTTGGGGGCCCAGGGGCTGGTGAGCTTAAAGTTTCAGGATTTTGAGGTGGAATTCAATAAAGACCATCCCCAGACCTTATCCATTCAGATTGCCCTGCGTTCTCTGCTGATGGAAGACTTATTGGAGAAAAATCCGGATTCTAAATATAAGAACCTGATGGTGTCTCGGGGAGCCCCTAAGCCGTCAAGTTTAGCACAAAAAGAATATCTCTCTCAGTCTTGCCCTTCGATATCCAATGTGGAGTATCCTGACATGCCTCGCTCTCTGCCTTCCCACATGGAAGAAGCTCCTAATGTCTTTCAGCTGTATCAGAGACCTACCTCGGCATCCAAGAAGAAGCCAAAGGAAGTCCAAGACCAGGACTGTCCCTTGACCCCACCTCCTTCTCCAACAGTAGATGAGCCCAAGACACTTGCTGGAAAGAGTAAATTTGATGATTCCTTGGTCCACATCAATATATTCTTGGTGGATAAGAAACACCCAGAATTCTCTTCCATTTACAACCGAATTAACCGGAGCATTGATGTTGATTTTAACTGCTTGGATGTGCTCATCACACTGCAGACTTGGGTTGTGATACTAGATTTTTTTGGAATTGGTTCCACTGCAGACAACCATGCAATGAAGGTACCTATGCCTGAGGATATTCTACAAAACGTGAAGTCAGAAGCAAATGCTCTGTCAGAGCCTGAACTTCAGGATCCAGTTAACACCAAGCTGGATCTCAAGGTATCAGCTCCCTTTCACTCCTTGAAGTTCTAAGAATGTTAGTTTGTTTATTGAAATTCGATCATCGTGCATTTACTCTAGAAAATAGATCCATTGGTAGGGGAGCTATATACAGTGGGGCCTTGACTTATGAGTGTCCCGACTAACGAGTTTTTTGAGATACCAGCTGTCTCTCAGCCGATTTTTTGCATTGAGTTGATAGAGTAATTTGAGTTAACGAGCTCCTTAACGAGCTCGGTCTCCGAACGAATTAAACTCGTAAGTCAAGGCCCCACTGTATATCTGTTACAAAAGGGTAGACAATGGCTTAGAAAAGGTTTGAGTGTAAATCCCATCTGGAGGCAGGGAAAGTAAACGGTTTAAAAAACTTTCTTTGGTTTGTATAATTCAGTGGAATTACTTAGTTCCTCTGAGCCTCAGTTTCCTCATCTTCCATCATCTAATTAAGGTAACAGATGTAGCTGGTTTCATAAGACAACAGGACTAGATAACTGCCTCTCAAAAATAGACTTTTTTAAAATAAGAACTTTAAAAACATTTTTAATGTAAAGATTTTCAAATAGATCACAGAGAGAATCTTCTTACCTAATAATAGACAAACATGTAAATTGACCGTACCTTTTCTACACTAACCAGCCAATCAGGAGAGTATGCAAATTAACCTAACAAAGATGGTGTTAATTTGCATACATAGACTCCAAGCAGTGGAGCGAAGCCTGACAGCCCCGGGGCCAGTGGAGCAGTGAAAGTCTCACGGCCGCGAGGCCGGCTCCAGCTGGAGCCCGGCCAGAGCAAAGACCTGGGTGCCAGGTGCCGGAGGAAAATCGGTGCCAGCAGCCAGGGGAAAGGAATGCCCTATTGCACGAATCTCTTTATGCAACAGGCCTCTAGTCTCTCTATATAAAAGGCTAATATGCATATAAGCATAACCAATGGACATAAGACACTGGGGGATAGGGGAGGCCAGGGGATTGTCAAGGGCGGGGGAAAAAAAGGGACACATATGTAATACCCTTTGTAATACTTTAAGCAATAAAAAAATAAAAATAAATAAAAATAAATAAAATATATATATATATAAAAAAAAAAGGCTAATATGCAAAGTGTCCCCTGGGGAGTTTGACTGGGAGACCGGGAATTCAATCGCTTGCTATGACATGCGCTGACCACCAGGGGGTGGCGCGGAATGAAGGGAGGCCCTGGCCGGCAGCCAGAAGGCCCCTATTGGCCGCTCTGATTGCTGGCCAGACCTGGGGACCCTACCCATACATGAATTTTGTGCAACGGGCCTCTAGTAGTATAATGAATGCCCATGTACCAAAACCTGTGGGAATCATCTCATTTACTTTTCTCCTTTTTTCTCTTTGCTGAATTATTTAAAGCAGATTCTAGATATCATTTCATCTCTACAAACTTCAGTCTTCATTCCTGAAAAATACAGACTTTTAAAATATAACTACAATGCATTGTTACATCTAACTACCTTAGCAAGAATTTCTTGGTACTACGTATTCCCTTATTTTCTCAAAAATGCTCGTTTACTTGTGCATTGTAGAGGAATGAACGAATTAAGAAGCTTCATGTCTTTCCTTTGAGGTCTACAATTCAGTGGAATACTTTGCTTTTCTGAGCCATAGTTTCCTCATCTACAAAATGAGGAGAATTAAAAGGACGTTTGAATCTTTTGAATGGAGATTCAAATAAGGTTCACATGTTACAGTTGCTGTCATGTCTCTGAAATCTGTTAATTAAGCCAGTTTTCCTTCTCCTTTATTCCCCCCATGCAGTTGACTTGTAGACACTGGGTTAGTGTGCTGTAGGGTGTCCCACATCTCGGATTTGCCATTTGATTCTTTTATCTTCTAATTTTAGAAATGGAAGTTAGTTCTAGAGACTTGATCAGATTCAGGTTTGAGTTTTTGGTAAAAACATTTTTTAGGTGGTGCTGAGTGCATCCTATTACTTTCCACCAGGAAGTATAAGACATCTGGTTGTCCCACTTTTAGTGATGCTCCAATTCATGCTAAGATAGAGGGTTCAGGTGGTGACAGCATAGACAAGCAGCCATAGAGAAGACACTGCAGAGCCTGGGTTGTAGATTGCCCCTTTGAGTTCCTATCTTATCAGCTCTCTCCTTAGTCCTTAGATTATGGTTTGACTGGCTGAAGAAAGCTGAAATGAAATTGCCATCAATTTGAAGTTTTACCTTTCTGCTTCTTCCTTGACTTTGTTCTGTTGTTCTGTTAAAGGACACCCTTCCCCGCCCTCCCCGCTCCTAGTAACATTTGTCTAACTTTGTCTTCTGTGTGCTTAGGTTCATTCACTCTCTCTCGTGCTGAATAAGACCACCAGTGAGCTTGCTAAAGCAAATGTGTCCAAATTAGTGGCACACCTGGAAATGATTGGTAAGTGGGGAAAAATCAAACTTGCAAAATCTGGTAAGAATTTGAACATCTTGCTCACAAATCTAATTGTCCTCACATGCCAAGTAAGGTGTGGAACCAACAGCTTGATTGCGCTTATAGGCCTGCCCATGGTTTATGACAGTGATTCTCAGATGCTTCCTTACCCCTCAGAGTCATCTGCTCATCTTGTTAAAAATGCAGGTGTCTGGCACAGTTACCCACCTCCCGCCCCCATCTCAAGAATCTGATTCAGTAGGTTGGGATGGAGCCCTGGTGTCTGTGGTTTTAACACATTGTGTACCGCATAGAAATCTCTAAGACATACGCCAAGGACCGCACGTTTTTGGGCAAACTGCACGTTATTTAAATCATCATAATGCACTTTAGGTGTTGTTTTTCAATAATTATAACATTTTTATTTACAAAAACAATTAAACAATTAAAGTTCCTAGTACTTTTTTAACGTATGGTACTGCGTAAAACATTTTCCTCTATGAAGAGGGACCAAACAAAATTTACATAAGTATTCTAGATTCGCTCCTTTTTCCATGGGCGTGAAAAACGAGAACACTCGTGAGTGGTCCTTAACAGATGGCTCGCGAAACACGAGAAAACTCCTGAGCGGTACGAAATGTGTTAACAAACTCCTGGTGATTATATAATTTTTTTGTCTAAACTGGGACATTTTTGAGAGTGAAAGGAGGCATTATTAATGATTACAACTGGGGAACGATTATTCGCTAATTACACCCTGGTGTGTAACAGGATGTTTCTGGGAAACTAGGGCATATGTTCATTCCATCTATTGCAGTAAAGAGGGGGAGTTACCAATAGGGGGTATGATTTTAGGCAGGAGGATATTGTAGCAAACCTGGCATTCTTTTTTTTTTTTTTTTAAACCCTCACCTGAGGATATGTTTTTACTGATATTAGAGAGAGAGAGAGAGAGAGAGAGAGAGAGAAACATTGATGTGAGAGAGAAACATCTATTGGTTGCTCCCCGTATGATCAGGGATTAAACCTGAAACCTTTTGGTGTACGGGATGACACTCCAACCAACTGAACCACCCGGCCAGGGCCCTGGCATTCTTTCCAGTGGGACTCTGCAAGTTGCAATTCTTACAGAAAAACTGTGATCAGCTACATCAAATTTTAAATAGTAGGGATCTCTAAAGTGAATAAAAAACTATTCCTTCCTTAAGGACTAGGTAATGAAATATGGATGACTACAAGGCTCAAATGTTGACCCTGTAGTTAAAAACAAGAATGTCTTTTGGGGGAGGAATGAACTGAAATTGAGGTGTTTTTGCCTGGTATAAATCAGTGTCTAAAAGATGCCTAGCAGAGATAGTTCTTTAAAATTGGAGAAGCTTGGGTATTTCTTTGAGGAAATTAAGAATAAAAAATTAGTATGAGCTTTTGACTCATTGGGAGCTGAACTGGTCATCTATATATAAAAAGCCAGTGTCCATGATGACCAGGCTGATCACATGACCAGTCACCATGAGGTGCATTGAGCACCTCTTGGTCCCTCCCCCACGGCCCACAGGCTCCGATCACAGCAAGGTGGGCGGGCGGGCGGGCGGTCGAGCGGACGGAGCAGTAAGACAAGAAAAATTCAAACCCAGGACCTGCAGCATAGGCAGACTGGACTATGACATAAGGATCACACGCTATATATCACACGATCGCTCTCTAGTTGATATAATATGCAGAGATTGAAG
>NW_005880162.1:0-6510 GCF_000147115.1 Myotis lucifugus | reverse complement strand
GGCAGCGTCCGTGGGTGGAAGCAGGGTGGGGTTGAAACAACTAGTGATGGGAGAGCCGCTGTGACACAGGTGACCAGGGAGACTGGGTCTGATTGGTCTGATTGTACTCACCCACATGTTGCGGGTGCCTGGCACGGTCCCTGGCACACAGCGGGCGCTCCATAAATACCGTAGGATGAATGAATGAGGAACTCACGGTCAGATTTATTCCCTGTTGTGTTGGACTTGCTACTGCAAATGAGTGACCAAAGAATTAGAAGGTTCTCACTGCTTTGCTTTGCCCTCCCTCTTCCTTCATTCTCTCCTGCTTTCTGTCATCAAGTGCTGACTGTGCACCAGGAATGATGGAAGTCAGAGCCAAGTCTTCAGTGGTCAGACCCCCTAGTTAGGAAAGAATTTATTCAATAATCCAGTGGAGCCGCAAAGAATTAATCAAGTACTACACTCAAGTGACCTTAGCCCCTCTGGGCTGGTAAACTCTGCACTTACCTGCAAGGTGGCCTTCACACAACACGGCTGGTCCAGGCCCTTTAATGCGTTTCCTACTTGTATTTCCAAGCCCACTGGTCATTGCCCTCCACCTTGCCTTCTCATGGCTCGAGAGAATGCCTGTTACGTGGACACTGACCTTGAGGCCTGGGAGCAGGTGTGGGCGAGGATACATTTGAAGGCCCATAGGTAGGTCTAACCACAGCCCTCAGCCCTCCAGAGCTGCTTGGCAGGAGCTGGGTTTGATGCAGGGGAGCAGTTTTGGCTGCAGGATCTGGCTGAGCTGGGCTCTCTCTGGCCCCGTGTCCAGTGCTAACATTCAGGGAGCATCCCTGGGAGATTAACACTCCTCCCCTCCCAGGCCATTGGCTGAGGCAGCAGAATGCCTGGCCCAGCTACCACCCTCACAGCTGGGCACCTGCTTGTCCTTGCCAGGAGCCCTATCACAGGCTGGTCTGGAATTCCTGTCTGGCAGCCCAAGACAGCTGGGCTGCTGGGCACCATGACCCCTGCTGCAAATTTGATCTGACCCTACATTTTCCTACCGGTGCACTCCACTTCTATAGACACACACACATAGAGGAGGCAACAGCAAAAAGAGCCCTGGCTGAGGATGGGAACCTGGATTCTAATTCCAGCCACACTGCTGGGTGGCATAGAGTTAGTCCCTTCCCCTCTCTGGGCTTCAGGACCTTCCTCTGTCCAAATGAAGGGAGTCCACCCTGAAATCAGAAAACTGAGTTCAGTCCTAGCTCTGTCAGTAACTGCAGTTCCCTGAGTCTGTATCTCCTCCCTGTTAAATAGGGGCCCTGATTGATTGATGGGGAGATCAAACCAATGGGGCCTCAAACAAGATGGGGCATGGTCGATAAAGGTCAGTTTCCTTTTCTTTCTACCTGGGAGGAAGGCAATCCACAAATCGCTGGTTACACCTTCCTTCTTTCCAAGGCTCCCCTCTTGACATGGGGCATATTAGAAACATAAACACGGGGTGACTTAGTGATCCATCTGGGGTTACAGTGAGGGGCCGGCCTGCATTGTCATATCACAGGCAAAGCACTCACCATCTTTGAGCCTCAGTTTACCCATGAGCAAAAGGAGTAAAAGCAGCTGGATGCTTAGTAGCACTAAGGGAGAAAACACCCAGAGAGGTGCTTTGGAAATGATTCTCTAAACTCCAGGGGCCACTGATCAGAGGCAGCAGGAGGTTGGCAGAGCAAGGTCTGTTACGCCAGGGACTGTGCAGTGTGTCCTGAGAGCTGTTTGCTATGGGGTGGGGTGGGGTAGGAGGGCCCACGCTTCCACTTCCCTGGCTAAAACCTCCCACAGGTGTGTGAGCCCTGGCATCTCCTCTTGGCCTGGCTGGCCATGGCTGTTGAGGTAGTTGACAACGGTTTGGGTCGCTTCCCATCTTTCTCCGTGCTCCACACCCCAGAGCAGAGGGGGCCGGGGTGCCACGTCAGGGAAGGTTAGTGTCGGTGCTGGGTTTGATGTGTCCAAGCCAGCACGCCATCTGCCATGCCCACCAGAAGTTACATAATCCCTCGGCTGGCGGCCCGTTCTTAGAAAACAGGGCAGGTGGCACCAGCAGGGAGTGAGGGTTAGGCACTTTGTTCCTTGCAGCCCATCACCACCCTGGATCAGCCTTCATTCTTCGAGTCCGCTGTGTGGAGCCTGAGACAAATGCCAAGACAGAGTGAGGCTGAGGCTGGGAGGGGACTGGGCAGGCCTCTCGGGCTGCTTGCTGCCTTGCCTTGCAGACTCCGGGGCATCTCACAGGCTGCTTGCTGACCGCCCCCCTGCTGGCAGTGCTCACCAGCTCCTCCACCATTCTGCTGAGCTCCATGGGGTGGATTCAGGAGGGCAGATCAAGCTTCTGGGAAGTAGGGGTAGACCCTCCCTCCAGTTCTCACAGAGATGTTCCCCATCTAACATCATCAAATCATAAGCATTTTCAATACATATAAGTAACAGCCAAGGAACACAGCTCACATATGACAGAGACCCAAGCTCCAGTCCTGTCTCCGTTAATTCCTACCTGTGTGATGTCAGCCAGGCTACCTCACCGTAGTTAGTCTGTTTCCTCATCAGTGAAATGGGAATAATAAAGCCTGATTCATAGAGCTATCTTGAGGATGGAATCAGATAATAATATACATAGAGGACAGAGAAATTGTTCAATAAATGGTAGCTGTCATCATTGGATCCAATTCCATTCTCCTTTTTTTAAAAAAAGAAAAGAAAATAATACGTAATGACCATTTTTACTAGAATCAGTAATAAAGCATGGAGACCCATCATCTCTTCTACCATTCATCAGGGTGCTAGAAGTATTACCCAGTGTGATTAATCGAGAGAAATTAGAGGCATAAGAATGGGTAGAGAGGAAGTAAAACTATCCCTACCAGATATTAAAACATACTGTAAAACCTCTACTGGTATAATTAAAACAGTATGGAACTGGTGTACGAGTTGGAAAATAGATTGGTTAAAGATAAAAGAAAGTGCAGAATCAGACCCAAATGCCTATGGAAATGTATATGACAAAGGTAGTATCTTGATTCACTGGGATAAAGACAAACTTTTAAATGTGCTGGGAAAACTGGGTAGGCATTTGGAAAAAGATGAAACTTGCTTCATGTTTCATACCATACAGAACAATAAACACCAAATGGAGTAGGGATCTAGGAGTAAACAGTGACACCAGTGAGCATGAGATGAAACCTGGGTGAATTCCTCTTTAGTGCTGGGTGAGGGAACACTGTCTGACTAGGATTCAAAGTCCAGAGGCAATAAAATATAAAGTTGATAACTTTTATTACATAAAAAATTTCAAAAAAATCTTTCTTTGGCAACAAAGCACCTTAAAGAAATCCAAAAGACAAAATATTTGACAAACTGGAAGAAAATGTTAACAAAGAATTGATACTCCTATTATTTAAAGTACTCTATGATACTGAGGGACAAAGAACCAGAAACTTGATAAAAAGGTGGAAAAAAGACATGAAGAGACAATACATAAAGTAAGACATAACAGTGATCCTGCAACACATGAAAAAAAAAATGTTAAAACTCACTTGCAATTAGAAATATGCCAATAAAACAACTCCGAGATGACACTTCTCACTTATAAGACTGGGAAAAACTAAAAGTTATGACCACACACTTCGGTGAAGAGGTGTGGGAAATAGGCACGTTCAGACTTTGCTGGCGGAAATGGGTACAGTCCTGTGTACAATAGGTAATTTGGTAATACTTAACAAAACTGCATTTATACTGTATTTTTCATCTCAGCAATTTTCTAGAAATCTTCCCTTAAGATATACCTTTATCAACACGCAAATACATTATGCACAAGGTGATTCATTGCAGCATTGTTTGCAATTGCAAAATACTGGAAACAACCTGAATGCCCCGGTAGAGGAATTGAATAAACTATAGTGTAGCTACACACTGGAGCACTATGCAGCTGTGAAAAAGAAAGATGAAGGTCTTCGTGAACTGATATGGAGAGATTCCCAAGACATACTGACAAGTAAAAGAAGTGAAGCACATTATCTATAGGATGCTACCTGTCATGTATGAGAGAAGTGGATGTAAGACCAGGTCAGATCTGGACCGCTCTTCTCATTGTCTTTTCATGGTCTCTTGAATACCTTATGCTTCCTCATCAGATGCCCGTCCACACAGATGCAAGCAGTGAGCCCTGCGTGGGGGACACGTTCCCCGTGCTGCCCCTAAGTAAGATGGAGAGGGCAGGACCCATGAGTGCCGCCCCTGCCCGCAGGCTCCATGGGGTCCTGGGACTCGATTTCCTCTTCGGTAAAATGAGGGATAATGGATCCCACACCAAGTGGTGTGCAAAAGGCTTGGCATGATGTGGGATGGGATATAACCTACAGGGTCTGTAGCTTGTTCTTTGGACCTCAGGTAAGCCTTGGGTCCTCCTTTTTCAGTCCCTGCAAACCACACACACACCTGCGTTCTATACAGAGCTACCGAGCTGTGGAAGATGCTGAGGTGGCTGCTTAATTGGCTGTCACCTTGACTTATGAGGGTCCCATCGACATACACTCCACCTGCATGCCAGGTGTATAATAGGCGCTTTGAGTCCCTGGCCTCCCTCCGACTCTCATGCCCATGTGGGCCATTTTGCACACATTTTCTCATTTAATCCTTGTAATGACTCTGGGAGGAGGGTCTTAAAGAAGACCAAAGGGGGCTCGGGGCAGTGAAGCGACCCACCCTAATCTCCCAGTCTTTGCATCAGAACTAGTGTAGGTATAATCCCTAGTCTCTGGGACTCCCAGATTTCAGTGTGCCTCCCCTGTAGCCCCACTCAGCATCCCACCCCCCACCCCACCCCCCACCCCCCCCAGGGCTGGGACCAGGTCTTACTGGCTCTGTGCCTCCCTGGATGTCCCAGCTGCTCCGCGATGACTTGTGGAATGATCACATGGTGGGTGAACAGAAGAACTTGGAGCTGCTTTGTAAAACGCAGAATCTCCCACCCATGTGATTCTGGTCTCAATAAAGAACGAGCGGTTGATAGATGGACAGAACTGGGCTTTTCCCACGGGCCTGTTACAGCCAGCATCAGCCAGCCTCTTTCTCCCTGGCCTGTGCCATGTGAAGCGTTGCTCCGAGAGGGTGTGTGTTTACATCGGTGCACGGGGAGGATCTTTAGCAGCCACAGGGCCACCTCGGAGCCCTGCAGGACGGACTGTTCTTGGGGAACGGGCTGAGCTGGACCTCAGCCTGCACAGAGCAGGAGGGGGGCCTGGGCAAGGCGGTGGGGGGCATAATTGCCAGAAGGTCATGTTTCAAGCCCTGAGAACTCTGCTTACCAGTCAATAAGTCATTTACTACACCCCTGACAGAGTCCTCCTCTGCCTCCCCTCCCCTCCACCAGGTCCTGTACAACTGACAGAGGGAAGGGCAGGGCCAGCTGAGGGTCTGGCCTCTCCAGGGAGAGGGACCTCTGGAAGCCTGAAGGATTCCACCCTCCACTGGAACTGAGTGATCGCCCCAGCCCCTGGGGGCCCTGAACTGCCGAAAAGAGCTGGCTCAGCAGAAGTTCCCAGGAGCTTGGGCATCTCCGTCTCACTGCCCTGGACTCCTGTCCAAGGCTCCTCCCAGGGAATTGCAGTGCTGGTGGGGGAGGGAGCTCTCAGGAGCTACCTACCGCCCGACAGACCCCGTGAAGGGGACATGCCGCCTGACATGTCCGCTTGGGTGAGAGCTCGTCATGAGAATCAGCCCCATGCTTCCGGCTTCCTGCCCACCAAATGGCAGGGGGTGCCCTTCGCTCACAGGCGTGTAGCACTTTGTGCGAAAAAGTGCCTTCACATGTGAATCTGAGCTGCTCAGCAGCCCCCGGAGGGCGTCAGGGGAGTGTTTTCACACCCTTCCTACAGATGGGGTGACCTGCCAGGTATCCCCAAGCTTGCTTTGTGCAAGCTGCCTGATTTTCTACCCTTACCAGCCCCTCTCCGCTCTTGGGTGGCTGAGAAAGATTAAGAAAGGAAGCATTCTAGACTATTCTAGATGTTCCTGCCGGGCATCCTGTCTTGCCTCCAGGTTGTATTTGCCTCCAGTGAACTCAGCAGGAGATTGGGAGGAGCAGTCGGGGTTTTAGCTCTGATTGGTCAGAGAGGGCAGGTGCCCACTGTTCAGGGAACAGGAACTCTTCTAGACTCTGTGGCCAGGGAATGAAGTAAGCTGCTGACCCCAGAACACACAGCTGCTGCTGGCCTCATGGCCTCTTGGCTGCCCCACATTCAAAGGCAGAACTCAGGGCAAACCAGTGGCCACTTTCAGTGGTCTGTCCACAGAGTGGCCTAGTGACTCAGCTTGCCTCCCACGTTCTCTCTGCCCACTCTGCCCTCCCCGCCACATCAGGCCTCTGACCCTGGGTACCTGGGCCACCCCTGCCCTCCCCGGAGTAGGGCATACTCTTCCCTTGATGCTCATCATGGGTGGACACGCGTGGGACCAGCCTTCCCAGAAGGGAAATTCCAG
>NW_005880161.1:0-6512 GCF_000147115.1 Myotis lucifugus | reverse complement strand
GAACTATATATCCAGTAGTTTGCTTTCCTCCATTTCTGTAATTTGTTACTTGTTTCTTTGTCTCCGCATTTTTTATGCTTCCCTGTGTTGATAGAGTAACTTTCTGTGTTAGGTGTCCTATAGTGACCAGTGGCTCAGCCTCCCAAATTACATGAGGTAGACACTTTTGGTGCACCCCTTTGTGGGCTTTGTGCACAGTCTTGTTGTAGTTAAGTCTTGATTGTTGTAGGTATCACTGGGAGGAATTGACCTCCAGGCCAATTGGCTGTGAGAATCAGCTGTATCTGCAGTGGGAGAACTTCTGAGCTGGAGACACTCTTCTGGGGAAAGACTTGCTTCAGTGGGACTTTGGTGCTCACTGAGTCTGCCCCCTGAGTGTGTCCCTTATGGATCTGAGTAGTTGTAATGTGGATGTTCCCACTCTGACCCCTGGGGACACTGGCTATTGGATCTCTAAGGTGCTGCTAATTTAGCCTCTGCCTGAGGCTACACAGCAGGAGCTAAGGAGAGATTCCTCTTCTTTGTTTGTGGTTTGGAGGTGCCCAGATGAGGCCCAGCTGTGAAGCAATGCAAGCTGCCGTGGGCCTTGGACCTTCTTTTTGAAGTTCTGGGTATCTCTGATTCAGCTGCAGTTTGTTGGGTAATGTTCAGATTTCAAAGCGCCAGGCCTTTCATATGCAAAGCCTCTGTGCACAGCTTGGGTATGGTGGGGTCTCAGGGGATCAACAGGGCAGAGCAAGCAGCTATGGCTTCTCCCCAGTCCCACCCTAAGAGGCCCGCATCCCAGGGTCCCTATAAACACTGCAGGCACCTCTAAGAGAAAGCCAACCTCGAGTTCTGCCTAATTCCAGACAGTCCAGTTTTTCTTTGTATGAGTCTGGGTCCCCAAAGATTCACCTGGAACTGGAGTTCAGAGCAGTCCAGAGCTTGAGACTCCCTCCCGATTGAAAAAGACAACCGTGTCCTCAGCTGCCAGCCCTCTCCATGTGCGCCACTCCTCAGTTGCCAGCCCTTTTGACTGGTGCCTCCGTACCTCTGCAGTTTACTTCCACACCTCCTCTGAGTTTCAGTGCTTGTCTCTTTCCTTCTAGTTGTAGAATTTCCACTCAGCCAGCCTTTCTGTAGTTCTGCATGATGTCCGTTTTGTCTTTTAGTTGTATTTTTAAAGTGGTTGTGTGAGGCAGCAATTTCAAGTGTTTACCTATGCCACCATTTTGGTTTCCCCAGCCAGCCTAAATGTTTAAATTCTGTTCAGAGGATACCTGCATATTTGCTCTCTAAATGTCTTTCTTGCAGGTGCTAATTTAAGACTCCTTGCACAAAAATCTATGTACAATATCTTTTTGTTAAAATAATTTCCAATCAGGCTGTTGTGGCTCAGTGATTGAGCGTCAAACTATGAACCAGGAAATCACTGTTCCATACCCGATCAGGCACATGTCCAGGTTGGGGGCTTGATCCCCAGTATGGGGCATGCAGGAGGCAGCCTATCAATGATTGTCTGTCATCATTGATGTTTCTATACCTCCCTCCTTCTTCTTTTCCCTCTAAACTTAATAAAAATATATATTTTAAATTAAGTAAATAAAGTATTTTCCAAACACACAGCTTTACTTTGTTCATTTTTCTTATAAACTACACATTAGTGAATCATTTGTGAAATTGTTTCTTAGGCAGTTGGCTGGGAGCTGAGCTCTCTAGATAAGACTCCACAAAATAAAATGAATGTGTTGTTACCTAAAAGGAACAGATTGATTTCAATAATTCAGCTGATGGGAAAACAATAATTATTAGAAATGTGGTAGACAAAGTTAGAATGAAGTAGTTAATTTCCATTTATTATCTACTTTTTGTTTCTTTATATTTTCTTTAACCAGATAGGTTTTAAGTTTCATAGGGAGAGTGTCCTAATATTTGTGTATTTCAAAGCAGTTAACATTGGGCATGAGCTGCTTGCAGAGCAGTTTAGAATGCGGCCCATAGGGCAGTTTGAAATGGGTGGCATGGAAACCGTGGAATGTGAGGTGCAGAGTCGTTGGACGTGGAGTTGGTGGTGTGGAGTCGGTTGGGTGCAGAGTCAGTGTGTGAAGAGTCGGTGTGTGAAGAGTTGGTGGACGTAGATTCGGTGGACATAGAGTCGGTGAACTTAGAGTCGGTGAACTTAGAGTCGGTGAGAGCAGAATCGGTGAGTGCAGAGCCTCTTCATGTGTAAGAAGTGACTGTCCCTGCCTCCCGCTCAGGGCTGTTGAGGAGAGTGAATGTTTCAAGGACAGAGGGCGCCTAGTGCAGGGCTCTGGATGGGCAGAGAGACAGTGCCCAGGTGAATCCAGAGTCTGTGAGCAAACCCTTCCGGCTGCCAGGCTTTGATCAAAACTATGTCCACTGATGGGAGGTCCATGGCTTCCCTTCTACCAAGAATCTTGGGTTCAGGCTCCTTAGGGGAAAATGGACAGAAGATGGAAAGGCAGCAGTTACCGCCTCCTCCCAGTCATTAGAAACCCTGAATGGAGAAAACTGCCACCAAGAGAAATGGTCACATCCCTTGGATGCGTCTTCCCACACTGTGAAGGCATTCAGGGGAGACTCAGACCCCTAAGACACCCTGTGGTTCTGGGAGGGCTCTGGGGAGGGAGCAGAGATGAGGGGAAAGAGCCAAATGGCTCCTCCATGTGTGCTGGGCACTGGGACAGGAGTAAGTCCAGCAGACTCCTCCCGTGAGGGGACCTGCGAGGGACCAGCCATGGCGTCCCACACCCAACATGTGCCTGACACCCAGAGGCCCATAGTATTATTTGTTGTGTCTGAGCCCTCATTTCCAGGAAACTGCCGAGAGCTGTTGGTTTTCTAAGAGGACATGTGGAAACTGTTCAGATAGGAACTGTGTTGAATAAAAGCTTGCCCGAATAGCTATTTATTTCCAGCCCCAGATCAGTGGAGTGACAGTGGAATTGAGAGGCCTAGACTCAGCACTTAAACCCTGGACAGACTCTTAGCCCACCCCTTCCTTGTTATGGAAATGGGCTCAGCGAAATCTCATGCCTATCAGTAGCTGTACATTTCAGACCCTCTTGTACCACATGTACAACAGATTGGGGCACTGTTAGGTTTATCTGGTGCCCTTCTCTGACTTTCTGCTACTGGTTTGTTGCTTTTGCCGACATAGTGACCTGCTGATGGTGAAGAGTTTCTTATTAAGCTCAGTGGCTTGACTGGACTGGGCAACATTTCAGGTCTTCAAAACAGACCAGGCCTTCCTGGCCAGGGCTGATGCCCAGGTTGGAGGAACCTTACCCAGGGGTTTCCTGTGAGAGACAGCCGATCAATGATTCTCTCTCATCATTCATGTTTCTATCTCTCCCTCTCCCTTCCTCTCTGTGATATATATATATATGTAAAATACATTTTATTTATTTAAAATATGTGTGTGTGTGTGTGTGTGAGTGAATGTTTAAAAAAACCTCAAAACCAGATAGGGCCTGACTGCTGTGTTGCTTTTCTGTAAGGATGGATGTAGGTGGGTGACTATTGCAAAAAGGGTCTCTACTAGTGTTTAACATGTGGATTGCGCTGTGATTTGGAAGTCCCTAAAACCTTTCCAAGACATGTTAAACCTGCTAAGGAGCCGCAGAACTGCCCATCATCATATTACTTGCTTTAAAGCCCAGTGCTGTGCGCCCCTTTGTTCAGACACCTGAGAGACATTGGGTGTCTTCATCACCTAGGCCACTGGGTCAGCATGTGTGTTAGTGGCTGTAGGTCTCCCAGCTGGGCTCTGTGTTGGAGTCACTTCTGTGCAGCTGTGTTTTTGGAATTGAGAAGGTGTATGGAGGCCCTTCATTCAGGGGGAATGAGGATAGATGCATGGGGGTGGGGCCTGTCCAGAGGGTGCCCCAGGGTACATCCTCACCCCACCCCTCTTCCTGCACTAGGATCGTGGACACATTCCCCAGCGGTTTCTTGAGGAGCTGTTGGGGGACAGCATGGCCCTCGAGGCTGAACAGGTCCAGAGGATGAACCAGCCTGCCCACCTGAGCTGGGAGATGGAGCAGCTGTCAGAAGGTAGGTAGCAGCCCCTGGTGCCTGGGAGTCTGCCTGGATGTGGCTTCCTCATCCAGGGAGCTGAGCCGTTGCCTCTCAATCTCATGTGTCAGCTCATCCTCAACCCAAGGGAATAAGGTTTTACATAAAAGCCATTTGGAACTGTGTCATTGCAATTCTCCCCAAGGAGAACATGAAGGGTCTGGCAGCCTTGACGTGAGGACATGAAGTACAAAGTAACAGATTTCTCAGCTCCCATGTGGACAGTCCCAGGAGCTTCCAGATGACAGCACGCTGGCACCCTTAGGATGTCTTAGATCTGTCTGTGGGGGATTAAAAGCTCTGGATGGCAGCAGACTTCCCCATGGTTACTAACCTCCAGTATACCTGATCCTGGGCATGATTTCCTCCATTCATTTCATAATTGGACAGATGGGTGCAGTCTGTACTCTGTCCCCCCTGGGCAGGGGCTGCTACATGTTGGCTTCTGAGGGGAGCCAGGCCTCTTCCCATCCCTCTTGTGTTTGCCCCCTCACAGCCCCAGAGGAGGTGTGGGGTTGGCCAGGGGAAAGTGGTTTGGGGGCAGGCAGTGCACCCAGCAAACAAGTAGCCAATTCCTGTGCTGAAGAACATCACATGTGCACCTGACGTTTCAGGTGAAGGTGTGCTTAGATCTCTGCAGAGCTCAGGAGGGCCTTGGGCTTGTTGGGGCAGGGGAAATGTGCTTCTTTTCCAATATTGATCAACATTCCTAAGCATTATGGAGAGACTGTTGAAAGAACCTGGATATTCCTTCTCTTCAAGGGTTCCCATCAGTTCCAAACCTAAAATCAGTTCATTGAACTGTGAATCTGTGTGAGAAGCCAGTTTTTTTTTCTGGGGTTTGTTATCTCGGCACTCCTGGGACCAAGTGTGGGCCAAACAGGGATCCCTGTTCTAGGACTTCAGGTTCATGGGGAGGACCACTGCCAAGTGCTCAGGTTCATGAGGAGGATCACTGCCAAGTGCTCAGGTTCATGGGGAGGACCACTGCCCCCTGGTGGAAGGCAGGAGTGGGGCCGGCTGGCAGGGATCTCTCAGACCTCATGTTTCTGTTAGAGACCAGGGAGGTTGGTGGGTTGGGAAGTCTCCCTGATTCAGGCCCTCTGTGTAGTTTGTGAACCCTTTCAGGTCAGTGCCCTTGAGTACTTCTTGGTGTTCACACTTCTGCTGCTTAGCTAGCAGGAGCCTTACCAGTGGGGACTAACTCCAGTACAACTGACATTCATAAACAAAGTGTGAATGTACTTTTGCGAGGATGGTGTGGTGGCATCTTGAGTCAGAAAGGCCTGGCTTCAAGTTCTGGCTCCTCCAACTGTTAGCCAGGTGACCTCTTTTGAACCTCAGTTTTCTTATCTGCAAAGTGGGGTAATGAAGCTGCCTAATAGGATTGCTATGTGTACCTCCTGAGAGGAGACAGTGAAGCCTTACACTGTGCCTGGCCCCTGGGGCACCAACAAAGATGGCTGTCCTCAACACCCTTGTTGAATTAAAAGACCCCCTTTGATCTGCTTCTTGGGGTGTATGTGAACACAGTACGCAGTAGACAACCATTGTTTTTTTCCCATAAAATGCTGTGTCAACATAAAAGCCTCTGAGGGGCTGGCCTTTAGGGGAGAAGAAATGAGGCTGGTCATCAGCTCCACTGCAGCACTTGGCGATTCTTCACAATCATTTCCCAGGAGCACAGAGCAAGGAGTGAGGCATTGAGTGAGTCAGGGGGTGGGCTGGGTGAGTTGCAGGACAGTGGAGATGCATCTAATGGCACAAAAACATACACTGAAAAATAGTTAAAATGGTGAACCCAGTGTTGTACATTTATTTCACCCCAATCTTCATAACATGCATTTTTATAGATTTCAGAGAGGAAGGCAGAAGGAGAGAGAAATAGAAATATCAAAGATAAAAGAGGATTATTGATTGGCTGCCTCCTGCCTGCCCCATGCAAGGCATGGAGCATACAAACTGGGCATATGCCCGGACCTGAAATTGAACCATTACCTCATGGTTCATAGGTTGGCACTCTATCGCTAAATCACACTGACTGGGCTCATCCCGATTCATAAAACTGTTATTTTTAAAGCGAATGCTGCAAAGGTGCCATTGAATTAGCACAGGTTGTGACTTAGTGGAGTGTTCCGCTGTTAGTGTCATTGGTAGCCCTGTCAGGATGAAGCCCTTGGCGTGCTTCCATGTGTTGACAGCATGTGTGTTTGTCTGTGGGGTGCGCTGAGCTGGAGTTGGGCCATGAAGGTTCATCTGCACCACTGCTGAGTTGACTGCTGCTTGGGGTCTTCAGTCTGTTCTGGCTTCTTGGGTCTGTGCTGCTCTCCTTGGTGGGAGCTGATCACATCCACCTTCATGTGCTGGGGTGAAAGCCGGCATCAACTGCTAGGTCCTTCCATCCCCGAGGGGGTGAATAGGAAGCAGACGGG
>NW_005880160.1:0-6512 GCF_000147115.1 Myotis lucifugus | reverse complement strand
AATGCTATGAACTTCCCTCTCAGGACTGCTTTCACTGTGTCCTATAGATTTTGGATTGTTGTGTTTTCATTGTCATTTGTTTCCAGGATGTTTTTTATTTCTTCTTTAATCTCTTTGGTAACCCAATCATTGGTTCGTAACATGCTATTTAGCCTCCAAGTGTTTGAATTTTTATTGTAATTTATTTCTAATATTATGTCATTGTTATCTGAGAAGATGCTTGATATGATTTCAATCTACTTGAATTTAAAGAGATGTTGCCTATGTCCCAATATATAGTCTATCTTCAAAAATGTCCCATGTGCACTTGAGAAGAATGTATATTCTGTAGTTTTGGGGTGAAATGTT
Organism: Myotis lucifugus; assembly: GCF_000147115.1. Lineage (NCBI taxonomy): Eukaryota > Metazoa > Chordata > Mammalia > Chiroptera > Vespertilionidae > Myotis > Myotis lucifugus. Next base: position 6,164 of record NW_005880160.1, on the reverse strand, counting down.
CTGAAGATGTCGATTAAGTCCATCTGATCTAGGGAGTCATTTAGGGTTGCTTCATTAATGCTTTTGTATGAGTGGATTCTTTCTGAGAAACTCAGTGTAGTACTGTACAAAGAGGGCACATTAGGATGCAGGTATTTGGGGGAAGAAGAGTGAATATAAGCCCTGGGAAGACGTTCAGACTTCCACAGGAAGTGGAATTGTTGGTGGTCTTGGACAGTTAGTCTTAGTTCTCTGAGAGGTAAGGAGGGTCCTTTTGAAATCTGGGTTACAACAATATGACTAGGATAAGGGGAAACAGCAGTGCAGGAATGTAATGTAAGTGGCTCACTATGTAAATCCACACACGTCATCTAACATTTGTATGCCTCTAGATTTCCCACTTATGAGTCTCCTGAAAATTCCAGATCTAATGAGTTCTATACCCACAGAACTATTAAACTATTATCATTTAGCAAGGTCACAGGATACAAGACTAATGCAAAAATCTATTGTATTTCTACATATTAGCAATGGACAATCTGAAAGTGTAATTAAGAAAAGGGTTCCTTCAGAATAGCCTCAAAAAGATTGATACTAAGAAGTTTAAGAAGTTCCAGACTTATACTAAAAACAACAAACAGATAAAAATTAAAGAGGCTCTAAATAAAAGGAGAGACATTCCATGTTCATGGACTTAGACACTAAAAATTGTTAAGATGGCAATCCTCTCCCTCCCCAATTGATCTATGTATTTAATGCAATCCCCATTAAAAAGATCTTTTGTAGAAATTGATAAAGACAGCCAAATTATTTTGTTAAAGAACAAATTTGGAAACATTTTTACTGTCCAATTTAAACATTTACCATAAGGCTATAGTAATATGGACAGTGTGGTGTTTTCAGGATAGGCATACAGATCAATTGAATAGAATTGAGAGTACATAAATAAATCTTTACATTATGGCCAATTGATTTTTTTTGTGAAAAGTACCAAGACAATTTGATGGTAGAAAGAATAGCCTATTAACAGATGGTTTTAAGATAATTGGATATCCATATGCAAAAAATAAAAAATGAACTTGACCGTAATAAGAAAAAAATCAAGTGTTGGTGAGGGAGGATATAGAAAAACTGGAATCTTCGTGTACTGATAAGAATGTAAAATGGTACAGCCACTTTCCTGGCTGGAACCATGGAGAATGCAGAAGCAAAGAAGAAAGTTCCTGCCGTTCCAGAAACCCTTATTAAGAAGGGGCAAAGGAATCTTGCAGAGCTGAAGATTAAGCACCTGAGAAAGAAGTTTGCCCAGAAGATGCTACGACAGGCAAGGAGGAAGCTTATCTATGAAAAAGCTAAGCACTATCACAGGAATATGGGCAGATGTACAGAACTGAGATTTGAATGGCTAGGATGGCAAGAAAAGCTGGCAACTTCTATGTACCTGCTGGAACCCAAACTGGCATTTGTCATCAAGATCAGAGGTGTCAGTGGTGTGAGCCCAAAGGTCCAAAAGGTGCTGTGGCTTCTTTGCCTTCGCCAGACCTTCAATGCATCTTTGTTAAGCTCAACAAGGGTTCCATGGACCATGTATTGCATGAGGGTACCCAAACCTGATGTTAGTACATGAATTGATCTATAAGCATGGTTATGCGAAAATCAACAAAAAACGAATTGACTGGACAGGTAACATATTGATTGCTTGATCTCTTGGTAAATATAGCATCCACCTTCATGGAGGATCTGATTCATGAGATCTATATGGTTGGAAAGCGCTTTAAAGAAGCCAACCTCCTGTGGCCCTTCAAATGATCTTCCACGAGGTGGAATGAAGAGAAAGACCACCATTTTGTAGAAGGATGAACTAAGGTAACTATCCTGGTTATTTTGTAATCTGGTTAATTAATAGACTGTGACTGCTTTAACATGGGAAAAAAAAGAAAAACAATTTGGTAGTTCCTTAAAAGTTGAACATAAACTTACTATATATCCTAGTAGTTACACTTTTAGGAATCTAACCAAGAGAAAAATATACATTGATACAGAGACTTGTAAGTTAATATTCATTGCAGCATTATTCATAATAGCCAAAAAGTGGAAATAATCCAAATGATTAGTTAGATAAACAAAAATTAGTATTATATATACAACAGAATGATAAAGAGAAATGGACTATTGATACATGCTACAAAATGGATGAACTTCAAGCAACCTTTGCCGAGTGAAAGAAGTCAGATGTAAATAATAAATATTATATGTGATTTCTAGAGAAGGGAAATTTATACATATATGAAACAGACCCGTGGTTGCCTGAGTTAGGAGAAGAAAGTCGGGAATGACTGAAAATTGGATTGAGGAGACTTTGGGTGATGAAAATGTCTGGAACTAAATTGTGGTGATTGCAAACCACAAATTCACTAAAAAAATCATTTAATTGTACACTAACAATGGGAAATTTTAAGCTATGTGAATTATATCTAGTGTTTTTTTTGTAAAAAGAGACAACACAAGATCTACTCTCAACAAAATTTAAAGTGTACCATACAATATTTTTAACTACAAGCACAAAATTGCATAGCAGATTTCTAGAACTTATTCATCTTGCATAACTGAAATTTTATACTCTTTGGACAGCAACTTTCCATCCTCATCCCCACCCCCCAGCAACCACCATTCTACTAGTTGCTACTATGAGCTTAACTATTTTATATCTCATGTAAGTGGAATCATGTGGTATTTTGTCCTTCTGTAACTAGCTTATTTCACTTACGTTCTTAAGGTTCACTCATGGTGTTGCATAGTACATAATTTTCCTTCTTTATATGGCTGAATAATATTCCAGTGTACGTATGTGTGTGTATAATATTTCCTTTATCCATCCATCTGTCATATTTCCATCCTAGCCATTCATGTGGGGTGCATCTTGACTACTGTGAATAGTGCTGCAATAAACATGAGAATGCATATATTTCTCAGATATCCAGATTTCACTTCTTTTGGCTATCTACCCAGAAGTGGGATTGCTAGGTTACAGAGTAATCCTACTTTGAATTTTTTGAGTAACCTTCATACTGTTTTCCATAATGACTGAATAATTTTATGTTCCCACCAACAGTGCGCAAGTGTTCCAATTTCTCCACATGCTTGCCAACACTTGTCATTTTTATTTTTAATGGCCATCCCGACAAGAGTGAGATGATACCTCATTGTGATTTTGATTTGCATTTCCCTGATGACTACTGATTTGAGCATCTTTTCATATACCTGTTGGCCATTTAAAATGTGTTTTTTTTTTTGGGGGGGTGAGTTGTAGGAGGTCCTTTTATATTTTGGAGATGAATTCCTGGTCAGATATATGGTTTGCAATATTTGCTCCCATCCCTTATGGTCCACCTTTTACTCCTCTCTTGCTGTGGCAGAAGCTTTTCAGCTTAATATGTTCCACTTGCTTTTTTGTCACTTAAGAAATCATTGCTTCAAGATCAGTATCATGAAGTTTTCCTCCATTTCCTTCTAGGAGTTTTACAATTTCAGGTCTTAGGAAAATTTGAGTTGATTTTTTGTATGGTTTAAGATAAGGGTCCCATTTCATTTTGCATGTGGATGTCCAGTTTTCCCAACACCATTTGTTGAGGAGACTATCCATTGTGTATTTTTGGCATACTAGCCGAAGATCAGTTGACTGTGTATGTGTGGATTTATTTCTGGGCTCTCTATTCTGTTCCATTGTCTATTGGTCTTCTTTATGCCAGTATCATACTGTTTTGGTTAGTGTAGCTTTGTAATATATTGTGAAATCAGGAAATGTGATGCCTCCAGTTTTTTCTTTTTAAAATTGTTTTGCTATTTGGCCTCTTTTATGGTTTAATATACATTTTACAATTTTTTCCTGTAAATCAATGAAGCTTTTATAATAAATTTTAAAAGAATGAGATAGGACTATATATTGACATGGAAAGATATTAAAAGTAAAATGTTTTGTTTCTTTATACTTTAAAACGTAGTTTTAAAAATCAAGGTAATATATGTACATAGCTAAAGGGAAAAAAAAAGGCAGTAAACACAAGGGCTTATGATGAAAAGCAACGTTCCTTTCACCCAGAGGTACTCATTTCTGATCACAGTTCTTCTGGTGGGCACAAGTACTACATAGAAAACATGCTTTTGGTATATTATATCCTAAATCCAATCTTTTTCCCACTTCTACCAATAACCCCGGTCCAAACTACCATCATCTTTTGCATAGACAACTAAAGGAGCCTCTTACTTGGCCTGTCTTTCTGCTTCCACACTTTCCCTACCACGGTGCCTTCTTCACAAAGCAGCCAGAATGACTCTTTTAGATCTTGCACTCCTTTGCTCCAAATCTTCCAATGCGTTCCCATCTCACTCAGAATAAAATCCAACATCTTTATTTGGCCAATGAGGTCCTATTCGGTCTGGTCCTCCACTCCCGCTGGTCTCACCTGTAATCCCCTCCTACGCACTCCTTACCCGTCACACTGACAGCTTTGCTGGACTGTGCGCATCCCAAGCATGCTCTTACCTCAAAGCCAGAGTAAGGGCTGTTTCCTCTACTTGTAACGCTCTTTCTCAAACTTGCTCTTACTTTGCATCCCCTCTGAGAGGACTCTTTTTAGAACACTTTTATTGTTTTGTTTTGTTTTGTTTTTAAATATATTTTATTGATTTTTTACAGAGAGGAAGGGAGAGAGATAGAGAGTTAGAAACATCGATGAGAGAGAAACATCGATCAGCTGCCTCCTGCACATCTCCTACTGGGGATGTGCCCGCAACCCAGGTACATGCCCTTGACCGGAATCGAACCCGGGACCTTTCAGTCCGCAGGCCGACGCTCTATCCACTGAGCCAAACCGGTTTCGGCTTAGAACACTTTTAAAAATTGCAACAGTTTCTAACCTCGTATTCTGCTGCTTTATTTTTCTTCATAGCACTTGTCACTATCTACAGTTTTTCTTTTACTCCATGCATTTAGGTTCTCTCCATCATGCTTCTCCACCATCCTTTAGGGCAACTGTTTTTGCCTGCATAATTGCAGCGTAGTTGCAGGTGTTCCAGCTTAGAGGTAGGGAAAAGTAAGTAAGAGCTCCTATGAACACACAACACTTCAATCATGCTCCTCTGGCCACAACAGAGCGTGGGGGTGAGGGCAGTGCTTGCAAGTGCAGTGTTGCTGGGCAAATATGTGCTTGACTACAAATCTCGTACTGGACAAGGAAAGAACATATTTTGGTGAACAACTTGTTTTAGTCTTACACAATTTTTTAAAAACTGAAAAATCTTCTGAAAATATATAAAATATTTGAAATAAAAGTCATAATGTAAGGTCTACTATAAATATGATCTGATCAACATTACTCACCTTAGAGACAAGTACTATGCTGTGATCACATTTCTTGTGTTGTTCAAAAGAGAATGTTCTTGCTATCAAATTTTTTTGCTCTACTTTTTAGTGTACTTAAATTTGGACTACGCCGTTTTTGTTGTTGTTTTTTTTTTTTGGTATAGTTTTCTGTTGTTTATGGAGTTTGTGGTTGGCTTTTTTCATATATAAAACATTTTTCAAGTTCTCAGCTGTATTATCTAGTATATAAAATCTTCATGTCTCCCAGGGTTGTTCTCACACAGCCTTCATTCTTGTATTTCACCATGGACTTATTGTGCTAGTGGTTGGCTATATTACTGTGGAGTCTCGGAGTTTCTGTCTATTGGGCATAGAGTGCTTGGTATCCATGTCTTTTTCCTTTTCCTTTTAACTTATTTCTCTCTTTTGCTGCACTTTAATCTCAGGAGACGTTTTAAGAAAGACTATGAGTCTTTGTCCCACGTATTTACCATCACACTAGGTCTGTTCTAGATTCAGAACCATTTCCCTTCAGAACTATTAAGACATTATTCCTTTTCTCCTTGCTGCTGAGCAATCTGATGTCACTATGATTTGCCTTCTTTGGAGGTATCTTCTCTCTAGAAGCTTTAAAGATCTACGTAGTCTCAGTGTTGATACATTTTCCAAGCACCTTTTCCATGTATCCTACTTGACTTGGTTGGAAGGTTCTTACAATTTGTTTTCGGGTGTTCCTGCCTCAAAAACTTCACTATATTATTTATTTTAAAAATAGTTTTTATAGATTTTAGAGAGATGAAGGGAGAGGGAGAGAAAAACAGTG
>NW_005880159.1:0-6514 GCF_000147115.1 Myotis lucifugus | reverse complement strand
TCCCGCGGCTCGTGGACACGTCACTTTAACCTCTGCCTCCACCGTCACAGGGCCTTCTCCTCTGAGGGCCTGTATCCACGTTTCTTCTCCTTATAAGTACACCACTCATTGGATTCAGGCCCCATAATCCAGTATGACCTCAACTTCATTCCATCTGCAAAGACACTATTTGCAAACAGGTCACAGTCCCAGGCCCTGGGGGTTAGTAACGGAGTTACCCTCCTGGGAGGACACCATTAGTGCCCACAGAAGGAGGAAGCCACACCGTGTGCCCTGCATATGCAGGGGAGCCCAACCTTCTCCCTGGGTCGCCCATCGCCGAGAGCAAGCTCTACCGAGAGCCATCCGCGTCTGCCTCGGGTCCGTGGCAAGGCTTCAGCTCCGCGTAGTTTGAGGTTTTCCTGGGACTTGGGGGAGTAGCAAGGTCTCGCCTGCCCGGAAAGCCGCAGCCCTGTGTCCCGGCGCGGTGGGTATTTGCTCTGCCCTGGTCAGAAGCCATGGCCTGTCCTCCAAGGAGCCCAGAGTCCTGCTGAGTCAGCTTCCCCAGTTCTCCAGCATGAGCTGGAGCGTTTATTGAATATCCATTGCATTCTCTGGGCTGTGCCAGGCGCCTCAGCCTCATGACCTCCTTCCACCCCCAGGACAGCACTCCCCCTGGGGCCTGCCTTTCTCCCCACCCACATCCTCCTTCCACTCTCCCTTCACCACTGCTCTCTCTGCTCCTGACACCCTGGTCTGCTTTCTGATCTGTTCCTACAACTCACCAAGTTTATTCAGGGTGCTCGCGCCTGCTGTGCCTTCCATCAGGATTGCCCTTTCCGCAGTCTTCCCATGATGCCAGCCTCTTGCCTTCAGTCTCCGCTCAAAAGTCACCTGCTCGCCCTACCCGGTTTGGCTCAGTGGACAGAGCGCCAGCCTGCGGACTGAACGGTCCCGGGTTCGATTCTGATCAAGGGCACATGCCTCGGTTGCAGGCTCCTCCCCGGCCCAGCCCTGATGGGGGCTTGTGCAGGAGGCAACCAATCGATGTGTTTCTCTCACATCGATGTTTCTCTCTGTCTTTCCCTCTCTCTTCCACTCCCTCTAAAAATCAATGGAAAAATATCCTTGGGTGAGGATTAGCAGCAACAACAAAAAAGTCACCTTCGCAAGGAAGCCTTCCCTGGCCACCCCTGATTGCACCCTGCCCCCCTCCTCCTTCATCTTGCTTATTTCCCTTGTTGCAACTATCTGCTTTGTTCATCTGTTTATTTACTTGATCATCATCTTCTTTCCCTTTTGTATCAATCAGGGTTCTTAAGAAAAAAACACAGAACCAGTTGGTTTTCATTACATATAGAATATATATTTGTATGGTTGTATTTATTATTAATTAATATATACTATTATTGTGTTTATATTATGTATGTACAATTATACATATAAGTACGTATATTTTATTCATAATATAGATATGTTTTAGCATATTATTTTGTGTATATGATTGTGGACATTATATATATAATTTATTCCAAGGAATTGTCTTGCTCAATTGTAGGGCTGTCAAGTCTAAAATCCATAGGGCAGGCTGGAAACTCAGGCTGGATTCAATGCTGCAGTTCTTTTTTTTTTTTTTAACATATTTTAAATTGATTTCAGAAAGGAAGGGAGAGGGAGAGAGACATAGAAACATCAATGATGAGAGAGAATCATTGATCGCTGCCTCCTGCATGCCCCCTACTGGGGCACGTGCGGGCACGTGCCTTGACCAGGAATCGAACTGTGACCTCCTGGGTTCATAGGTTCAACCACTGAGCCAAGCAAGAATTCCTTCTTCCTCAGGAAGACCTCAGACCTTTCCGTTGCATGAGGCCCACCGCATTGTTGAGGATAGCCTCTGACTTAATGTCCATGGATTATAGATTTGAACCACATCTACCTCATACCTTCCCAGCAACACCTAGACCAGCATTTGATCAGGTAACTGGGTACTAGAGCCTGGCCAAGTTGGCAGAAAGCTCCTCAGAGCCCCCTCACCCCCAAACTGTGTGTTACTGTCTGAGCCCTGTACATTTCCCAGAGCTCAGGCACCTAATAGATTTGTGAAATTAGTGAGAAGTGGGTGCTAGCCTTATTCTCCTTTTACTGACAAGGAAAACCGAGGCTCAGAGAGAGAAGGGAACCCCCTGGCCGCAGAGCGCTGGAGAGCCTCAGAGCGATGTTTGCTCCCAACCCTCACAGACGTTCCCACTGTTTTACTCGGGTCCTTGGTTTCCTAGTCCCAGTTGCTGAGCAGTTGGATGCTTTCCCCACCTTGACATTTAGGCTAGATCGGTGGCCACGTAGGATCTTCATGGACCGCCCAGGGTGGGAGGCTGAATCACATCCTGATGAGAACTGAAGACAGTGCTGGCTGCACAACAGTGCAGTTTCCTGCCAGGAGGAGTGGGTGGCCACACAGGGCTCCCTGCTCAGCCGATGGGAGATGCTCCCCAGGCCAGAGGGCTACTTCCCTATGGTCCTCCTCGGGTTGATGCACATGTGCTGACTGGGCACAAGGGGGCAGTAAAGGGCAACGCCTGGAATTAGCTCTGCCCACTTCATCTCAACCCGGAGGGGGTCCTCCAGTCCAGCCTCAGTTTCCTCTCCTGTGACATTGGCTTCTGCCTCCTCATATGGCTGCTGTGAGGAGCAAATGAGATCTTGCCCCGGACATTCCAACCCGGCACACAGCGAATGCCCTGTCCGTGAGGGTAAAACATGATTCTAGCTGATTCCGGAACAGGAATTGCAGCCTCAGACGCTGAAGGGTGCCGGGCAGGCAGCGTCAGTGAGAGAAGGAGCTGGAAGAAAATTCCGACACCCGGCTGAACAGGAAGGCGGACAGTCAGTTCCTGGTGGTGCTTATCGCATGTAAGGGCAGATCTGATTCAAGAAAAGACAGGAAGCTAGAATGTTTGTGTCAGATCTCTGATTTAACCACAGATTTAAAGTGTTTAAATGCTGTGTGGGCTGGATGGAACCAGGGGTGGTGCATCTGCCATCAGTCTGCAATTTGGGGCCACCTTGCATATGGGCAATGTGCTTCCTGTACGCCAGGACCCTGGACCTAGTCATGAGTCAGCAGCCCCGCCCCTCCCCCATGTTGAGAGCAAGGGAGGCAGCTCCAGAGAAGAGGAACAGAGCAGTGTGTACATGAAATGCCTCTATTTATTTTTTAAATATATTTTTATTGATTTTTACATAGAGGAAGGGAGAGGGATAGAGAGTTAGAAACATCGATGAGAGAGAAACATCGATCAGCTGCCTCTTGCACATCTCCTACTGGGGATGTGCCCGCAACCAAGGTACATGCCCTTGACTGTAATCAAACCTGGGACCCTTGAGTCCGCAGCCGACGCTCTATCCACTGAGCCAAACCAGTTAGGGCATGAAATGCCTCTTTAAAACCTTCTTCTGACTTTATTAGAAGCTTGCCTTTATTTTAAAAAAAAATACAGTTGAGCCCAGTCAGCAGGGCTCAGCAGTTGAGCATCGACCTATGAACCAGAAGGTTACAATTCGATTCCCGGTCAGGGCACATGCCCAGTGTGGGGCATGCAGGAGACAGCCGATCAATGATTCTTTCTCATCATTGATGTTTCTATCTCTCCCTTCCTCTCTGAAATCAATTAAAAATATTTTTTAAAAAAACAGTTGAGGTGAAATTCATGTAACATAAAATTAACCCTTTTGAATGTACAAATTAGTGGCATTTGGTGCACTCCCATGTTGTGCAGTCATCACTTCTGTATAGTTACAAAACATTTCTATCACCCCAAGAGGGAGCCCTGTCCCCCTTAGCAGTCGCCCCCCACACACACCTCCCCCCAGCCCCTGGCAACCACTAACCCACTTTCCATCTCTAGGTGTGCCTGTTCTGGACATTTCACATAAACGAATCACATACTGGGTGGCCTTTTGTGCCTGTCGTCTCTAACTTAGCATAAAGTTTTCGAGGTCCACCCATGCTGCAGCATGAGTCCCTGCTTCCTTCCTTTTCATGGCTGCATAATATTCCATTGTGTGGCTGAGTCACACTTGGTTTATTTATTCATCGATGGATAGATATCTGGGTTGTTCCCACTTTTTGGCTATTGTGAGTCGTGCTTCTGTGAACATTCGAGTATGGGTTTTCGTGTGGACGGATGTCTTCATTTTCTTAGGGCCTCTGCTCTATTTTTGACCTCCAGGAGAGCAGGCCAACATCTGATTCATCCTGTACCTCCAAAACCCATCAAAGCACCTGGAAGGGAGTGGTTACTCAAAGAACATTCAATGCGTGGTGCATGAGGAAAAGGTGGGAGGGAGGAAAAGGAAGAAGCATGGGAAGGTTCCACCCTGCAAAGGGTACCAGGTCATCCCCTACAAGGAACAGAGGCGAGGGAATAAAGAGTGAAAAGGAAAGGAAAGCGCATTCTACTGTCCTTCCCAGTCTAAACAGCCCCCCTTTCAGTTGAAGAGGCAGGAATGAATGAAGGCTGTATGCTTCCCAGAGTCAGCATGCCCCACAGCTAGGTCTGGGACGGCCCGTGCACGCTGCAGATCCTTCCGCCTGGGATTGGACAGGTCCCGGGGAGCACAGGACCTGGAGCTCCTGGGTGAAGCTCAGGCAGTCAGAGCTGTTGCTCCAAAAAACAGTCTGGTCATGACCAGAGAGACAGGTCTTATTCCGCACATCTGTGCTGCACCAAGCATTAGCAGGGCACAAATGCATAGAGGGCAGCATTTTTTTAAATTGCTTTTTCTGTATATAATGAATCCTAACGATCCCACAAAAAAACTACTAGCACTGATAGATAAATTCAGTAAAGTAACAGAATACAAAATAAATATCCAGAAATCTGTTGCTTTTTTATATTCCAATAATGAACCATCAGAAAGGCAAATTAAGAGAACCATCACATTTACAATTGCATACAAAAATACCTAGGAATGAACTTAACCAAGGAGGGAAAAGACCTGCTTTTGGAAAATTTTAAGGTGCTGAACAAAGAAATTAAAGAAGATACAAATAAATGGAAGCACATGCCATGCTCGTGGGCATTGTTAAAATGTCCATACTACCCATAGCAATCTATAGATTCAACTCAAATCCTATCAGAATGCCAATAATATATTTCACAGAACGCTAACAAATAATCAAAAAATGTGAATGGAATCACAGAAGACCCCGAATAGCCATAGCAATCTTGAGACAGAACAACATTTGAGGAATCACGCTACCTGATACCAAACTATTCTGCAAGGCATAGTAATCAAAACAGCATGGTACTGGCATGAAAACAGACAGATAGGAACATGAATAGAGAGCCCAGAAATAAACCACTCCTACGTGCTTAAGTAATATTTGACAAAGGAGGCAAGAACATACAATGAGTTAAGGCAGTCTATTCAATAAAATGGTGTTTGGTTCATTGGACAGATATAGGCTAAGAAATGAAACTAGCCTACTTTCTTATACCATATACTAGTACAAGAATAAGCTCAAAATGGACTAACGACTATATATAAAACTCGAAACCATAAAAACCCTAGAAGAAAACATAGGCAGTAAAATCTTTGACATTTCTATCTTTTTAGAAAATAGATTTTATTTTTATTTTCGGGCATTTCTCTTAGTAATACTTTTTCTGATCTACCTCCTCAAGCTAGGGAAACAAAAGAAAAAATAAACAAATGGGACTACTTCAAACTGAAACGCTTTGCAAAAGAAACCATCAACAAAACAAAAAGACAACCCACTGAATGGGAGAACACATTCACCAAGGATACATCTGATAAGGAGTTAATGCCCCAAATTTTTTTTTAAAAAAACCCTCATACAGCTCAACACCAAAAAACAAACAACCTCATTAAAAAATAGGTAAGGGACCTGAATTGACACGTCTCCAAAAAGGACATACAGATGGCCAATAGACAAACGAAAAGATGCTCAACATCACTAATCAGCGAAATGCAAATTAAAATCACAATGAAGTATCACCTCACACCTGTCAGAATGGCTATCACCAATAAAACAGCAAACAACAAGTCTTGGCAAGGACGGGGAGAAAAGGGAACCCCTGTGCACTGTTGGTGGGAATGCATATTGGTGCAGCCACTATGGGAAACAGAATGGAGGGCCCTCCATAAATTAAAAGTAGAACTGCCTTGTGGCCCAGCGGTTCCACTTCTGGGTCTGTATCTGAAGAAACCCAAAACAGGAATTGGAAAGAATATATGCACTCCTATGCTCGTTACAGCATTATTTACAGTAGCCAAGGTATGGAAGCAACTTAAGGGGCCATTAACAGACAAGTAGATAAAAAAGTAGTGGTACATGTATCTATAATGGAATATTACTTGGCCATAAGAAAGAATGAATCTTATCATTTGTGACAGCCTGTGTCTTAGTATGGCAGGAGAGAATAAAAAATCATCCCAAGTCCGTCAGAAAAAGACAGATACCATGCCGATTCGACTGTGATGTGGAATCGATTGAACATATAAGGGA
>NW_005880158.1:0-6514 GCF_000147115.1 Myotis lucifugus | reverse complement strand
TTTTAATTATGATGTGTCTTGGTGTGGTCCTCTTTGGATCCCTTTTGTTTTGGGTTCTGTGCGCTTCCTGGACTTGTAAGCCTATTTCTTTCACCAGGTAGGGGAAGTTTTCTGTCATCATTTCTTCAAATAGGTTTTCAATATCTTTCTCTCCCTCTTCTTCTGGCACCCCCATAATTCGGATGTTGGTACACTTGAAGTTGTCCTAGAGGCTCCTTACACTATCTTCATATTTTTGGATTCTTTTCTTCTTTTTGTGTTTCTGGTTGGGTAATTTTTGCTTCTCCGTATTTCAAATCTTTGACTTGATTCTTGTGATCCTCTAGTCTGCTGTTGGAACTCTGCATAATATCCTTTATTTCAGTCAGTGTATGCTTAATTTCTAGTTGGTCCTTTTTCATAACCTTGAGGGTCTCACTAAATTTATCAGCGGTCTCACTAGATTTCTTGAGGGTCTCACTAAATTTATCGGTGGTTTCTAGAAAGTTCTTGAAAAACCTTGAAAGTGTGATTTTTGAACTGTATATCCAATAGTTTGCTTTCCTCCATTTCTGTAATTTGTTACTTGTTTCTTTGTCTCCGCATTTTTTATGCTTCCCTGTGTTGATAGAGTAACTTTCTGTGTTAGGTGTCCTATAGGGACAAGTGGCTCAGCCTCCCCAATTACCTGAGGTGGACACTTTTGATGCACCCCTTTGTGGGCTTTGTGCACAGTCTTGTTGTAGTTAAGTCTTGATTGTTGTAGGTATCACTGGGAGGAATTGACCTCCAGGCCAATTGGCTGTGAGAATCAGATGTGTCTGCAGTGGGAGAACTTCTGAGCTGGAGACAGTCTTCTGGGGAAAGACTTGCTTCAGTGGGACTTTGGTGCTCACTGAGTCTGCCCCCTGAGTGTGTCCCTTATGGATCTGAGTAGTTGTAATCTGGATGTTCCCACTCTGACCCCTGGGGACAGTGGCTTTTGGATCTCTAAGGTGCTGCTAATTTAGCCTCTGCCTGAGGCTACACAGCAGGAGCTAAGGAGAGATTCCTCTTCTTTGTTTGTGGTTTGGAGGTGCCCAGATGAGGCCCAGCTGTGAAGCAATGGAAGATGCCATGGGGCCTTGGACCTTCTTTTGGAAGTTCTGGGTATCTCTGATTCAGCTGCAGTTTGTTGGGTAATGTTCAGATTTCAAAGCGCCAGGCCTTTCATATGCAAAGCCTCTGTGCACAGCTTGGGTATGGTGGGGTCTCAGGGGATCAACAGGGTGAAGCAAGCAGCTATGGCTTCTCCCCAGTCCCACCCTAAGAGGCCCGCATCCCAGGGTCCCTTTAATCACTGCAAGCACCTCTAAGAGAAAGCCACCCCCAAGTTCTGCCTGATGCCAGACAGTCCAGTTTTTCCCCGTATGAGTCTGGGTCCCCAAAGATTCACCTGGAACTGGAGTTCAGAGCAGTCCAGAGCTTGAGACTCCCTCCCGATTGAAAAAGACAACCGTGTCCTCAGCTGCCAGCCCTCTCCATGTGCGCCACTCCTCAGTTGCCAGCCCTTTTGACTTTCACCTCTGTACCTCTGCACTTTACTTCTGCACCTCCTCTGAGTCTCAGTGTTTGTCTCTTTCCTTCTAGTTGTAGAATTTCCACTCAGCCAGCCTTCCTGTAGTTCTGCATGATGTCCGTTTTGTCTTTTAGTTGTATTTTTAAAGTGGTTGTGTGAGGCAGCAATTTCCAGTGTTTACCCATGCCACCATTTTGGTTTCCCCAGCCAGCCTAAATGTTTAAATTCTGTTCAGAGGATACCTGCATATTTGCTCTCTAAATGTCTTTCTTGCAGGTGCTAATTTAAGACTCCTTGCACAGAAATCTATGTACAATATCTTTTTGTTAAAATAATTTCCAATCAGGCTGTTGTGGCTCAGTGATTGAGTGTCATACTATGAACCAGGAAATCACTGTTCCATACCCGATCAGGCACATGTCCAGGTTGGGGGCTTGATCCCCATTACTGGGCATGCAGGAGGCAGTCTATCAATGATTGTCTCTCATCATTGATGTTTATATACCTCTCTCCTTCTTCTTTTCCCTCTGAAATTAATAAAAATATATATTTTAAAATTAAGTAAATAAAGTATTTTCCCAACACACAGCTTTACTTTGTTCATTTTTCTTATAAACTACACATTAGTGAATCATTTGTGAAATTGTTTCTTAGGCAGTTGGCTGGGAGCTGAGCTCTCTAGATAAGACTCCACAAAATAAAATGATGTGTTGTTACTTAAAAGGAACAGATTGATTTCAATAATTCAGCTGATGGGAAAACAATAATTATTAGAAATGTGGTAGACAAAGTTAGAATGAAGTAGTTAATTTCCATTTATTAGCTACTTTTTGTTTCTTTATATTTTCTTTACCCAGATAGGTTTTAAGTTTCATAGGGAGAGTGTCCTAATATTTGTGTATTTCAAAGCAGTTAACATTGGGCATGAGCTGCTTGCAGAGCAGTTTAGAATTCGGCCCATAGGGCAGTTTGAAATGGGTGGCATGGAAACAGTGGAATGTGAGGTGCAGAGTCGTTGGACGTGGAGTTGGTGGTGTGGAGTCAGTTGAGTGCAGAGTCAGTGTATGAAAAGTCAGTGTGTGAAGAGTTGGTGGACGTAGATTCGGTGGACATAGAGTAGGTGAACTTAGAGTCGGTGAACTTACAGTCGGTGAGAGCAGAATCGGTGAGTGCAGAGCCTCTTCATGTGTAAGAAGTGACTGTCCCTGCCTCCCGCTCAGGGCTGTTGAGGAGAGTGAATGTTTCAAGGACAGAGGGCACCTAGTGAAGGGCTCTGGATGGGCAGAGAGACAGTGCCCAGGTGAATCCATAGTCTGTGAGCAAACCCTTCCAGCTGCCAGGCTTTGATCAAAACTATGTTCACTGATGGGAGGTCCATGGCTTCCCTTCTACCAAGAATCTTGGGTTCTGGCTCCTTAGGGGAAAATGGACAGGAGATGGAAAGGCAGCAGTTACCGCCTCCTCCCAGTCATTAGAAACCCTGAATGGAGAAAATTGCCACCGAGAGAAATGGTCACATCCCTTGGATGCGTGTTCCCACACTGTGAAGGCATTCAGGGGAGACTCAGACCCCTAAGACACCCCGTGGTTCTGGGAGGGCTCTGGGGAGGGAGCAGAGATGAGGGGAAAGAGCCAAATGGCTCCCCCATGTGTGCTGGGCACTGGGACAGGAGTAAGTCCCGCAGACTCCTCCCATGAGGGGACCTGCGAGGGACCAGCCATGGCGTCCCACACCCAACATGTGCCTGACACCCAGAGGACCATAGTATTATTTGTTGTGTCTGAGCCCTCATTTCCAGAAAACTGCCGATAGCTGTTGGTTTTCCAAGGGGACATGTGGAAACTGTTCAGATAGGAACTGTGTGTTGAATAAAAGCTTGCCCGAATAGCTATTTATTTCCAGCCCCAGATCAGTGGAGTGACAGTGGAATTGAGAGGCCTAGACTCAGCACTTAAACCCTGGACAGACTCTTAGCCCACCCCTTCCTTGTTATGGAAATGGGCTCAGCGAAATCTCATGCCCTATCAGTAGCTGTACATGTCAGACCCTCTTGTACCACATGTACAACAGATTGGGGCACTGTTAGGTTTATGTGGTGCCCTTCTCTGACTTTCTGCTACTGGTTTGTTGCTTTTGCCGACATAGTGACCTGCTGATGGTGAAGAGCTTCTTATTAAGCTCAGTGGCTTGACTGGACTGGGCAACACTTAAGGTCTTCAAAACAGACCAGGCCTGCCTGGCCAGGGCTGATGCCCAGGTTGGTGGAACCTTACCCAGGGGTTGCCTGTGAGAGACAGCCGATCAATGATTCTCTCTCATCATTCATGTTTCTATCTCTCCCTCTCCCTTCCTCTCTGTGATTATATATATATATATATATATATATATATATATATATATATATATATTTAAAATACATTTTATTTATTTATAAAATGTGTGTGTGTGTGTGTGTGTGTGTGTGTGTGTGTGTGTGTGTGAGTGAATGTTTAAAAAAACCTCAAAACCAGATAGGGCCTGACTGCTGTGTTGCTTTTCTGTAAGGATGGATGTAGGTGGGTGGCTATTGAAAAAAGGGTCTCTACTAGTGTTTAACACGTGGGTTGCGCTGTGATTTGGAAGTCCCTAAAACCTTTCCAAGACATGTTAAACCTGCTAAGGAGCCGCAGAACTGCCCATCATCATATCCCTTGCTTTAATGCCCAGTGCTGTACGCCCCTTTGTTCAGACACCACTGAGAGACATTGGGTGTCTTCATCACCTAGGCCACTGGGTCAGCATGTCTGTTAGTGGCTGTAGGTCTCCCAGCTGGGCTCTGTGTTGGAGTCACTTCTGTGCAGCTGTGTTTTTGGAATTGAGAAGGTGTATGGAGGCCCTTCATTCTGGGGGAATGAGGATAGATGCATGGGGGTGGGGCCTGTCCAGAGGGTGCCCCGGGGTACATCCTCACCCCACCCCTCTTCCTGCACTAGGATCGTGGACACATTCCCCAGCGGTTTCTTGAGGAGCTGTTGGGGGACAGCATGGCCCTCGAGGCTGAACGGGTGCAGAGGATGAACCAGCCTGCCCACCTGATCTGGGAGATGGAGCAGCTGTCAGAAGGTAGGTAGCAGCCCCTGGTGCCTGGGAGTCAGCCTGGATGTGGCTTCCTCATCCAGAGAGCTGAGCTCTTGGATCTGAATCTCATTGTCAGCTCATCCTCACCCCAAGGGAATAAGATTTTATTTAAAAGCCATTTGGAACTGTGTCATTGCAATTCTCCCCAAGGAGAACATGAAGGGTCTGGCAGCCTTGACGTGAGGACATGAATTACACAGTAATAGATTTCTCAGCTCCCATGTGGACAGTCCCAGGAGCTTCCAGATGACAGCACGTTGGCACCCTTAGGATGTCTTAGATCTGTCTGTGGGGGATTAAAAGCTCTGGATTGCAGGAGACTTCCCCAGTGGTTACTAACCTCCAGTATACCTGACCCTGGGCATGATTTCCTCCATTCATTTCATAATTGGACAGATGGGTGCAGTCTGTACTCTGTCCCCCCTGGGCAGGGGTTGCTACATGTTGGCTTCTCAGGGGAGCCAGGCCTCTTCCCATCCCTCTTGTGTTTGCCCCCTCACAGCCCCAGAGGAGGTGTGGGGTTGGCCAGGGGAAAGTGGTCTGGGCGCAGGCAGTGCACCAAGTGGTCTGGGCGCAGGCAGTGCACCAAGCAAACAAGTAGCCAACATCACATGTGCACCTGAGGTTTCAGGTGAAGGTGTGCTTATATCTCTGCAGAGCTCAGGAGGGCCTTGGGTGTGTTGGAGCGGGGGAAAGGTGCTGCTTTTCCAATATTGAGCAACATTCCTAAGCATCATGGAGAGACTGTTGAAAGAACCTGGATATTCCTTCTCTTCAAGGGTTCCCATCAGTTCCAAACCTAAAATTAGTTCATTGAACTATGAATCTGTGTGAGAAGCCAGTTTTTTTTTTTCTGGGGTTTGTTATCTCGGCACTCCTGGGACCAAGTGTGGGCCAAACAGGGATCCCTGTTCTAGGACTTCAGGTTCCTGGGGAGGACCACTGCCAAGTGCTCAGGTTCATGGGGAGGACCACTGCCCCCTGCTGGAAGGCAGGAGTGGGGCCGGCTGGCAGGGATCTCTCAGACCTCATGTTTCTCTTAGAGACCAGGGAGGTTGGTGGGTTGGGAAGTCTCCCTGATTCAGGCCCTCTGTGTAGTTTGTGAACCCTTTCAGGTCAGTGCCCTTGAGTACTTCCTGGTGTTCACACTTCAGCTACTTAGTTAGCAGGAGCCTTACCAGTGGAGACTAACTCCAGTACAACTGACATTCATAAACAAAGCGTGAATGTACTTTTGCGAGGATGGTGTGGTGGCATCTTGAGTCAGAAAGGCCTGGCTTCAAGTTATGGCTCCTCCAACTGTTAGCCAGGTGACCTCTTTTGAACCTCAGTTTTCATATCTGCAAAATGGGGTAATGAAGCTGCCTCACAGGATTGCTATGTGTACCTCCTGAGAGGAGACAGTGAAGCCTTACGCTGTGCCTGGCCCCCAGGGCACCAACAAAGATGGCTGTCCTCAACACCCTTGTTGAATTAAAAGACCCCCTTTGATCTGCTTCTTGGGGTGTATGTGAACACAGTACGCAGTAGACAACCATTGTTTTTTCCCCATAAAATGCTGTGTCAACATAAGAGCCTCTGAGGGGCTGGCCTTTAGGGGAGAAGAAATGAGGCTGGTCATCAGCTCCACTGCAGCACTTGGCGATTCTTCACAATCATTTTCCAGGAGCACAGAACCACAGGGTGAGGCACTGAGTGAGTCAGGAGGTGGGCTGGGTGAGTTGCAGGACAGTGGAGATGCATCTAATGGCTCAAAACTATACACTGAAAAATAGTTAAAATGGTGAACCCAGTGTTGTACATGTATTTCACCCCAATCTTCATAACATGCATTTTTATAGATTCAGAGAGGAAGGCAG
>NW_005880157.1:4940-6704 GCF_000147115.1 Myotis lucifugus | reverse complement strand
AAAAAAAAAAAAAAATGTTCAATCTGGTTCATAGCTGTCTTTCTTTTAACTACAAGAGTCCTGAATTTTTTTTCCAATTTTGGAGATTTGAATTTCTCTTTACATTTTCTAGAGAATAAAAGTAAAACATTAGATCTCACTATTCTGAAACCCGGGTGGATTACTTGAATGAGAGAGTGGAAAAGGAAAGATGACGGGAATTGTTATGAATATTAAAGTTTTATGTGCCACACAATTGAATAACTTTGATTAGTTTCTTTTTCTAAGTATGTTCCATGAATTATCTTGTTCATTCTCACAATAATCCAATAAAATAGATCTATCTCGCCCCCCCCCCCCCCCATTTTACAAATAAGGAAATAATCTAAGAGAAGCTAAGTAATTTGCCAAAATAAACTCAGTAGATTGTAGAAAGTCGAGGCCAACCCAGATCTATCTGCCCCTGGGCCTTTGCTTCCTAGTTCACCATGCTCCAGTCGGCCAGAGAAGATCTACCAGAGCCTGATTCCCACCATGGACTACCAGCCGTGGGCAAACTATGGCCCGTGGGCCGGATCCGGCCCATTTGAAATGAATAAAACTAAAAAAAAAAAAAAGACCGTACCCTTTTATGTAATGATGTTTACTTTGAATTTATATTAGTTCACACAAACACTCCATCCATGCTTTTGTTCCGGCCTTCCGGTCCAGTTTAAGAACCCATTTTGGCCCTCGAGTCAAAAAGTTTGCCCACCCCTGGACTAATCGCTGGCTCTGGAAGGAAAGCCAGGCCACCTTCCTCCTTGGGGAAGGCACTGCCATGCTAGAAAACAGCTCTGCCCAGGCTTACTTCCGCCTTCTGTGGTGGCTGAATTTTTCTCTGGGTTCAACCTAAGAAGCATAAAACCAAATGCACTGCCTCATTGAGCAGGGTATCAGTAATGAGCCTGCACAGGATTCCTGGCAGAGAGGATTACAAAGTAAATAGCTTGTTTGGAAAGAGTATTTGAGCTTTCGAATGGAATGGAATTAATTCTCCTAAGTGGAGGAAAGTAAATTTTGGCACATAACTTCTTGCTTAAGAAAGAAGTTAGCAATCCATGCCCTAAGTTGTAAATAATTAAGCCAGATTCTTCCCAGAAGCCAGAGCCTTCCTTGTTAGTGATGCAAGCACTCAGGACTTTATGATTCCATTTTATTAATTAACACTGCATGGTTGAGAAGAGACTAAGATAACAATGGACGCTGAGACTTAGTGAGGGTCCCAGGTTATTCAGTGAATCATGTTTTGTTCCAGCTCAAATGCCAACACTGCTGTCTTGTCCCTGATTTCCTCCTCTAGGTTGATGTGAACCTCACCACGCGGCTCTTCACCTCATAGAACCTTATATGGGTTAGGAATTGTCTCATATACTTTACCTTTCATATCTCAACTACACTGTTAACTCCTCAAGGCCCAGGACAAGAGCATATATGTCATTTCAATTCTGGGATGCAAGACATAGTGTGACAATACTTTACACACAATGAACCCAAACAAAGCATTTAGCATCATGAGCTTTCATAAGCCTTGGTTCTGGGCATCTATAATAATAAAAGCATAATATGCTAATTAGACTGGACAGCAGGACATCCTTCTGGACAAAGCTGTGGTGGCTGCGAGGGCGAGGGCCAGCAGCTGCGACGAGTGATGGGGCGACGCCTTCTCCTGATTAGCCCGGTCGCCTCCCGCAGAGGGAGGCCAGATTGTGACTATGGGCCACTCCCTGGGGCTGTCAGTAGGAC
>NW_005880157.1:0-4750 GCF_000147115.1 Myotis lucifugus | reverse complement strand
CCACTGGCGCCAGGTGACCATGCTATGACACCCACTGGCGCCAGGCCAGCCAAGGCAGGTCTGATGCGATTGGTCAGGGGCCTGGCCATTGCCCCATGATCGCTCTTCAGAGGGAGTCCCAGGCCACTGGCCAGCAGGGCGATCGATCAATTGGGGGGCTCTACGATCGACCCAAAGAGGGAGGCCCAGGCTACCCTGTGGTGGCTCTGCAGCGGGTGGGCAGGGCCTCCCTCTGCAGGGACAACCCATCAAGGAGCCCTGGCTGGGTGGGCAGGGCCTACCTTTCTGGGGTGTTCGATCACAGGGCTCCCAGACTGTAAGAGGGCACAGGCCATGCTGAGGGGACTCCCCCCCGCCCAGTGCACAAATTTCATGCACCAGGCCTCTAGTCTATCTATATAAAACCCTAATATGCAAATCAACCAAATGGCGGACCAACCAGTCGGCAGGGGGCAGGGCCGGAGAGTGGGCAGCACCAGGCCAGCCAAGACAGATGCCAGGAGGCAGAGGGAGGTGACCAGTGGTGGGCGGGGCCAGCCAGCGGGCAGCGCCAGGATGTCAGCCAAGGTGGGTGCCAGTGGGGGCCCTCCCGATTGCCCCACTGGTTGCCCCACAGATCAGCCCTGATTGCTGGCCAGGCTTAGGGACCCTACCCTAAATATTGGGAACAGTCTCTTAGATTTAAAAATTAAAACCTGGCAAGGCTACTCTAACACTGAAAAAACGGGATGATGCAGGGATGACATGCATGGACTCCAGCTTGCACATTTTGTGGTTGGCCCTGATTCTGACACTTATAACTGTGTGACAAAGCCAATTATTTAACTTCTCTCTGCTTCAGTTTTTCCACCCATAAGATGGGGAAAATGGTACTACTGCCTCAGAAGGATCATGTTATGTACTGCTTTTTATAATCAGGGCAAAAAAATGTAGCTGCCCGTACAACAGCAAGATGTCTTTCATCTGTATGAAAAGTACAGTCACTGGTTCATGCAGTGTTTCGGATTGCAAGAGGGATGTCCAACGGCCGGTTTAGGTCCGTAAACCAGCAGTTGGACATCCCTGAGGGATCCTGGATTGCAAGAGGGCACAGGCCGGGCTAAGGGACCCCCCCCCCCATGCATGAATTTCGTGCACCAGGCCTCTAGTACAGTCATAAAAAGAGCTGAGCCCTTTTAGATTTGCTGGGCACTGCAAATATAAAATAGTTATGTAAAATAGCAAATCCAATATAGTTCTAACAGCTATGTCTGGATGATTTAATTTAGTCCTCACAAGCATCCTACAAGGAAGGGCTCACAGTCCTCCCCAGTCTCACCTCAGAACCTACTTCCTTAACTCTCTGCTACTTTGCCAACTACTGAGAGGACCCAGAACTTGAAAGAATTTCAAATCTTCCATTTACAAAAGGAGAACTGAAGACCCAGAGAAGGTAACTAGGTTGCCTATGGTTAAACTACTATTAAGTAGCAAAACTCAACTAGACCCCAGTGTTCTGGTCCTAAGCTCAGTTCACCCACTACAGCATACTGCCCTATTTGGGAGGCAGTACATATATGTAATTTGTGTGCAGTTTTAATGTTTTAGAGGAAAAACTGTAGTAATCACAAAGGTTAGCAGTTCCTTGCATACTCCATTCATGGCATATGAGTGACCTTTACAAAATAGTAATACATAATAACTTATTGTTTTAAAGGTAGCATCCCTAACCACTTAATGTTGGAAGAAAGTGTATTTCTTAACTACTAAATGGAGAGGTCAGCTAGGAGTCCTGAGTGATGTGAGACTCTGCCTTGATGAGAAATCCTGCTAGGATTTTTCCACGCAGAAAAACCGAGGGTTTGGCTTTTTTGTTGTTCATTTGTTTTAATTTTTAATTTATTTTTGGTTACCAAGTATTTCAGACATAAAAGTAGAATACATATTGTCCATCCAAGCATCTATAGGTAAAAATAAATAGGTTAAATGCATGTTAATATTTTGCTGCATATGGTTCAAAGCTCCAATTAGAAAAAATACAAAAATGTAATAAAAAATAGCTAATGGGTACACATGCTTCCAGACCATGTGTGTGCACCCTTCTAAGTAGAAGTAAAGATACTTGCCTTGCTGCCTGGCTCCCGAGTATGTTTTGTGTTCTACGGGACCCCTGAATTTGGGGGCTCGCCTTATCTCTTATAGGGAGTAAAGTGAGAGTCCTGCTGTCCTTGGTCAGCTGCAGCCTGGCACTGACCGGGAGGCTCTGACTGCTGATCAGCCACAGAAGGCACATTCTACCCTGGCTGGAGCTGGAGATGCAACCCTTCCTCCCATTTAGAGCTGCCTATTATCATGGGAAGAGGAACAACTTTGCTGCAGAAATCAGAATCGCCAGCCCTTTGAAGATCCCCAGCCCTTTTGCAGAAATGCAGTCTTTGCAAACCTCCAACCTGCTTACCTGTTAACTACCCACCTGGCAATCCCTTTGGCTGCTTCCCCATGTAACCCAACCCTTGCATATCACTAAGCCTTTGAAGACCTCTAGTCCTTTTGCATACCTATAAACTGCCCTTTTGCCTACTTCTCCTTTGTGCTTTTGCTATATAAGCAACTGGCTTATGGTGGGGCACAGAGCAGATTTCTGTGGCTGACCTGCTGCTCTGCCATACTGCTGGCAGTATTGGAATAAACGCTTATATATGATTCAAACAAACGGCCAATGACCCACTGCCCATCTGCTTCTTCATCTCTAAATGTGATCACTCCTCTGGCTATTCATTTCCCCTATGTGTGTCTTTTATACTTTCACTATATATAAATGCATGTAATCATAAATAACACAATGTATATATTTAAAATACATATGAAGGGTCCCTTTCTCCAGTGGGAAGGATGCTGGTGGTAAGGCAGATATAACTACCATGTCTTCCAGGGCTTTGACGAAACCTCAGATATGAAGCCTTATGGCCAACCGTCTGCGATTGCATATTTTTGGAGCGATCACTGTACCCCTGGGGGATTGCAGCTTTCTGTAACTTTGCTGTGACTGAACCAAGAAAGATGTCACACGTAGATCTCTACAGAGATTATGATCCCATGAAAGATTTTGAGGACATGAGGAAGGCTGGTATCTTTCAGAGTGCAGTGACCCCTGGAATGTCAAAAGTATCTTTGGGTTGAATTCCATGGAAGTTTGTCACTGACTTGTGTTCCTGAACAATGAAACATGACTATTTGGGCTAAGGACTACTTTTTATTGATAAATAAACAATTAAGAAATACTATGGATAGTAAGTCTTTTCTTATTTATTTTAAATATAATTCTGGGCACTTGTGTCAGATTGGTTAGGGATCTAAACTGTTTATGAACCTTATGAAGATGACTTAATTTCAGTATTAAAAATGTCATTATTTTAGGAAAAAATACGTATAAGAAGTGTTAGATATTGTACGAGTCTTTTTAGACCTTACTTTCGTCATTCAACACATGCTTTTGTTTTAACCTTTAGTTAGAAAGTGTTATCTTAAGGTACATAAATTATAACCTTAGGTGTTAAGGCATCCGACAAGAATGAGCGTAAGATTATTTTGAAGGAAAAATCTTAAATAGCAGATCTTAAGGCAAAGAATATTATATATCTTAAATAATGTATCTTGTAATCTTTAATGTAGGTGGTATACTTCTTAAAGGTGAAAAACTGACATAATAAAATTGGGGTGGAGCCCTGGCCGGTGTGGCTCAGTTGGTTGGGCTTTGTCCCATGCACCAAAGGGCTGCTGGTTTGATTCCTAGTCAGAGCACATGCCTAGGTTGCAGCCTGATCTCCAGTGGGGGGGCATGCAGGAGGCATCTGATAGATGTTTCGCTCACATCAACGTTTCTCTCTCTCTTGCCCTATCTCTCTCTCTAAAAATCAATTTTAAGAAATCTGAGAAAAAAAAAATTGAAGCGGAGATCCCAGTCCTCTCAGGCTTTAGGCCTTCTGCCTATCCACTGCCTTTCCAAAACTCCTATCCCCACCTGCCATCATCTCCTTATTCTCTCTCCACCCACTGGAAACTCATCTGCCTTTCCCTTGAAAACTTGCCACCCATCAAAATCTCCTAGCAAGTCCCCCACTCCCTGCCCCAGGAGCTCTCTTGCAAATGTCCTCCCTATGACAAATTGTTTTGTACTTCTTGATACATTATTCATGCTTTTAGGGGGAGAAACCTCCTCAAGGCATTTGACACAAATTTCTCATTTCCCACATCTGTTGTTGTGTGACTAAAGCATACGCATTTATACGTAATTTTAAGAACTCAGTGGCTTCTTGAGTGACATTTCTCCAGGACTCCACTGTCGAATAGATGGTGTTGACTTTATAAAGTGGTAAAGAGATGAATAAGGCAGTCTGAAAATTAGAGACACCAGTAAGCGTGCTGGTCTCTAACTGACCCCAAAACTAGATGAAAGCCGAAACACCAGCACAGGGGCCAAATCACCTACAAAGTAATGATTTGCTTATGTAGAAGTCACGTAATAGTTTTGCAAAACACTCTTGCTTATATTACCTTATTTGATGTTCACAACGGGGAGATGTTAAAAAAAAAAAAAGAGTGATATTTAATGCTGTAAACTAGACCCTGGTAGCTCAGTTGGTTAGGACATTGTCCCTATCTACCAAGGTTGTGGGTTTGATCCCGGTCAGGGCACATACAAGAACCAATTTATTGAATGCATAATGGAACCACAAATTGGGGCTCTCTCTCTCTTTCTCTCTCTCTCTCT
>NW_005880156.1:0-6517 GCF_000147115.1 Myotis lucifugus | reverse complement strand
TTTTGGTCTTCCTTTTCTGGAACACCTCCATTCAAAGAATACCTTCTCCCTTTTGTTCTTTCACATGCCCTAGATCCTTTGTGTAGTGGAAGCCTATCGCAATCTGCAGTGACACATGTGTTTGCTGGTCTACTTGTTTCGTATCCATCTCTCTCACCAAAAGGTCCTGAGTGGCCTTATGACACAATATCTCACTTACACCTGTGTCACAGGATAGCAATAATTACCAAGTTCGATAACACCCAATATATATTTATTCAATAAAGTAAGCCATACAAATCAACTCAAAATACTTTCCATTATTTTACTTAAAAAATGTATAGCTCATAACAAATAAGCATACAGGTTATATTATTTTGTTCTATTTTGACCTCCTGCAATTTTGTGTTAAATTCTCCTCTTCCTACATCAGATGTCAATGGAAACCAGGCACTGATCTACATTTGTTTGCCTGACAAAGCCTGACATTGTCATTTGAAATAAGAAAAATAGTAAAGTCTTCCAGCACATGCACACACACACACACACACACACACACACACACACACACACACAGGACTAGAAAAGGAAGAATAAAAAAGCTTACCTTCCGAAATACTTCCTCCAGGTGACAGCGCCAAGAATACATTTGGAAGCATCTGATTAGTTGTGTGATGAAGAGAGAACCTTTACTAGTGTCTCTCCAGGACACGTTATCTGTGAAGATAAGGAGTGGTCAGCCTTGGGCTGCGCCCTTGAATGTTTTCTTTTCTCACAGGTTTTTTGTGTGTTTTTTTTTTTATGTAGCTTTTGTGTTTTTTAAGTATAGCTTTGGAATTAAATTGACATGTTTAGGGGAAACACTTATATCTCTACATTAACTAATTTTCCAAAAAGAGGAGAAAATAGTAAAAATAAAACTTGCAGAGATTTAACTAAAGGAATAACTCACGAGAATTTCATGATTGCATTATATTCTTGGAACTGACTCTTACTGTGTGCTTCATGTTCATTCACTTGGTTTTGAAAAGAGGCTTGAGAGATAACTGAAATTACCCCATTTTACAGAGGAAAGAATAGACGCTCAGAGGATTAAAGAATTCCCCCACGCTTATACAGTAAGCAACAAAAATGGCTCCCTAGTTTCCAGGAGGCTTACAGAGTGTATAGCATTCTGTCTTTCACAATATTATAAGCAGAGTGGGTGAACAAATCCAAAGGAAATTGTGGTCATGGTTTCACTGATGTATATTATATCCCAACTCAATATGTTACATACATTAAGTATATACAGCATTTTGTATGTCAATCAAACCTCCATGAGCCTTGACTGGTGTTACTCAGTTAGAGCATGGTCTCCACACTGGAGGGTTTCGGGTTCCATTCCTGGTCAAGGGCACATACCTGGGTTTCAGGTCAGATCCCTGCCCCCTGGTCAGGGGGCATGTGGGAGGCAACCAATTGATGTGTCTCTGTCACATGGATGTTTCTCTCTCTCTCCCTTTCCTTTCCCTCCCCTCCCCCTCCTTTCCACTGTCTCTAAAATTAATGGAAAAAAATATCTTCACTCCTTGTGTGAGGATAAAAAACAAAACAAAAAAACCAAAACCTCCATGAAGTGGTTACAAAAAAGAAAACACTTAAAACAAAAATTTGCAAAGCAGAAACATTCAAATGTTAGAGGCTTCTTAGAGGACTACCTAGAGGTCAAGGACTAAACACTGATCCCTATTAGTAGAGCTGCTAAGCCTCAGGGTATAATTTTCTTCCCCTTTTAAAGGATCTCCTCATCCTGCTGAGCCATGCAATGGCTCCCTCTAAAAACATCAAATGAGAACCATGGAGAAAAGGAGTTGGAGCTGATAATTTAAGGATGGCAGCCAGTGTCTGGATCCACTAAAACTCTATTCAAAATGCTAAACAGATTTTGTAGAAAATGGAATAAAATTTGTTTTTTAAATGGTGTATGAGAACGGGGTTCCCTGTATTAGGTTGTTTTAGTATGTGGTATACCTTTCACCATAAAGTGCTGCACTTAGAATAAAAGTACGGTTTTAAAAAGTGGAAAATATAGAATCTCTGTTTCCATAGAATAGGTCAGATAAATGTAAATTGTTTTGACAGCCCTCAAAATGTGTCTTACATCACTGCTGCAGGGAGCCTACCTCAATATTCCAGAATCATTCTGAGGTGGCCTTAGGCGCACAACCCTTGTCTGTAACTGAAAGACCTACGTGGGGTTGAGGAGCAGAAAGCAATGAAGTCCTTCTCCACGTGTGCTTTGTAAACAGCATCGTCCTCCAGGTTCTCAGGTGACTGGGAAGAGCTGTCTGTCATGGCTGCTGGAGAGTCACTGACCCACAATTCCCCGCGATTTTCTGTGGAGACATTAACTTTGTGCAAACTGTGTGCCTCTATCAGTATGACTGTCATTATTGTCTACCTCATTCTCTTTAAATGTTTCTCAGCAATTTCACACACACACACACACACACACACACACACACGCATGCATGCATACACACACACACACACCAAACCCTTGCCCCACACACATACTTTGGCCTCCTCTAATGTCTTTAAGTGCCAATTAATAGAGGCAGCATCTTGCCAGCAAGTAGTGATAGCATCAGCAAAACTGGGAAGAACCCCTTTCCTAAGAAGAGCAAAGGACTTAAAACCTTATCTGCATAATTTCAGAGCCTAGTTACCATTTTTCATCTAGGGTATTTCTGCTTTTTCTTCCAAACACTGCTCCAAAACGCTAAGAGGCAATTTGAAGTCAGAAAAAAGCAAAGGAAATGTTGACAGCAATTCGAGGTGACCGAATCAACCTACTAAATTTCCTTTCAAAAATGCATGAGGTGAAAAGGGTGCTGCTACTATAGAACAGCCCCAATTTGCAATGAAATTCTTCTCAAGCCAGAGAATGTCAAAATGCCTGTAAGACATGTCCAAGTGAAGCTGTCATTAAAATAATCTTATTCCAAGATTTAGATATTTGTGTCCAACTTTGATTTAGTTAGTCTGAAGATCTGCTTCACAATTTACCTTGGATTAAATCAAATAGATATTTCTCAGCTGAAAAGACAATCTCTTATGATACTAACTCCCCTTGGCATTTCCCAAGAATTCAATAAGGTATTTGCACTGAATGGGGTCTAGGATTGTTTCCCCTAAAAGCAAAACATACATCACAATCCACTGCAAACACCTCATGCCCTTTGGAGTTTCCTTATCAGAACTCACCACCTCTGCAGGCCTGGACAATGATGACCTTCGGTTTGTCCTTGAGACTGGGGCAGTTGCGATTGTTGAATATCCGAAAGATGGTGTCATAAGGTAGCACGTCTGAGTTTTCATCGCTGTGCTGTTTCCCACAGAGTCTATCCAGGAGGCCATGGGACATGAACACCAGGAATGTACTATCTGAGGTCCTGTGCTCTGGGCGGGCAGCAAATTCCACCAGCACTTTCTCCATCTCCTGAAAAAGGCCACGGAGTCTTACTCTACAGGACAAGCATTAATACCAATCTGACCCCCTGTTTATGGTGAGCAGTATAAGAAACACCTGTAATGTTCCAGTCCCTGTGCCTTCAGATAGTGGTTGCTCAGTGATAGGTTTCTTTTTCTTTTGACCATGGAGCTGGGGGTTCAAGGACCTGCTCCTGCTAACATTATATGAGCTGTCCTCTGGATGTATTTTATATTTGTTTATTTTCCCTTAAATATTTTTCTTGCTATCTCTGTCTTTTATTTGATTACCTAATAGGAGCCCTGATCATAAATGTATCCTACCACTTCCCTTCAACAACCCTTCCCACTGCGCTTAGAATGAAATCACACTTCTGACATATGAGTACTCCCTCCTGTCATCCTTCCTAGGCTCTCCTTACACTGGTATTTTGTATATTTCATGTGCCAGTTTCATATGTAGTTCAGACTTTTCATTGTAGTCATCCCTCTTGGAATGGGTTGCATTCACATGTTCCCAGACCTGTCTTGTTACTGGTCGTCATCTGTCAGGTCCTATACTGTCTCCTGTCAAGGCTTTTCCTGACCATTCCATCCAAGCAATTACTCCCCACTCCCCAATTCGCTCCTGTGTTTTCTTTTCTCAATTACTTTTCACTTTATTTTCACTCTTACAGAGAGACACAAGACACATCAAATCTCTGAAATTTTCTGTTTTGCTTTTCATATGATTGCCCCCCCCCCCACACCAGTAACCTAAATCAGGTTCAAACTGTGAACGGTCCTGTCTCATTCACAAGCCTACCCCCAATGCCGAAAACAGGCCCTGGGACCAAGTCAGGACTCAGTATTTATATGGTGACTACATGCCTTTTAAACATTCATTACTTTAGAATTTTCTGGGAATGTTGGGTCTGAATCCCATTCACCTCACTTTGGAACCGAGAATTATGTGGGTATACATGCCAGGCACTTTCTGTCTAGTTTTATGGAATTGAGGATATTTGGAGTCCAAAGAGACAGAGATTTCCCCTATCTAATAATTTCATTTTACAAACACACATACTCACGTGCAGGTGCACACACAGAGAGATATGTGGCTAAGGTTGTTAAAGTATTTGGCTATCATTATAAAGTCAGTTTGTTAGTAGGAGGTTGTATACAGTGTGTGAGGAGCCCTTACCTTGGCTGTGAGTTTCTCTCCCACAATCACACTGTAGCCAAGGCCCACAAGTAACTCTGTCATCCCTGTGATGTCAAGTTCAGCCCCCTGCCTGGGCTGAAGGTGATCAAACTCTCTATTGCATATGATGAGAGCCAGGCGAGTGCGGTCTTTTCTCTCCTTTATTGGATAGATCTGCAGGAAATGGATATGCAGTGAGTTTGACTTACCTAAATCTCTTTTAAACCTTCATATACTAATCTCTGTTGCTGTGTTACAGGATCATGGATCTGCTCCCTCCCCTCTCCTGTACCATAGAACCTGCCTTTTTCTTTGTAATGGATTGAACTGACAAAAGAAATAAGTGAGAATTGAAAGTGATTTAGAACTTTCAAATTATATAAAAATAAGCTGAAAAATAAAATTATGTAATTTATTTTCTAAGAGCCCAGAAGTGGACCTAGAACATATTTTGGACACTTACTCAAGAATCTTAAGAGACTAGAACAAGTCCTATCATAACTTTCTCCTCTCCTCCACCTAGACAAATCATTCTCAGTGTTCAAGGTTCAGATCAAATTTCATAAAAACCAGGAGAATTTTCTATTGGATCCGGCTAAAAATAAATACATCAGAGATGCTTTGCCTTTGGTAATATCATTATTTCAGTATTATTTTTAACACATCGAGATAAAATGGGTTTCAGGCTTTAATTGTATTTTAAGTCATGTTTTGTGTCTAGGCTTTTCAACTAGTATGAAAATAATTACTAAATATTTTGATCTACAGCTACAGCTTAATTGTAATAAGTGTCAAATAGAACAATTGAAGAGAGAGATCTGTACTTTATCATGGGGTTGAAAGAAAATTGAAATCTGTGTGAGGTTATATGAGTTCCTCCTTGGTCAAAGCATCTATGAAAATGGTTACCACTGTCCCCACCCCACCACTCTGCAATTAGTGCTTTAGGAAATTGGGTATTTAGTGAAAACAATTGCTTCTCTCTCTTCCTCTATTTTATGGATAGAACACAGTACCTCTCCAGCCCTTTCTTTACACACTTTCAGGAACTCTTCAGGAGGACAAAGCTTGAGGGTATCTGTAGTTTCTGCTGACTCAGCTGGCCCAGTCACTTCTGGAGGAACTGCAGGATATATCACATGACATCACATGATGTAAATGTTAATATCTGCATCTGTTACCCATGATCACCTAAGACATACTGACAGAGAAGGTAAGTCATGAAAAGTTCTTTAAACACTTTTAAAATGTAGGAGTTTTCCTTGTATCTAACCTCTAATATGAAGAAGTGTATTGTGATTGGGGAAAGAAGGGGTAAATTCTTGGTAGCAGATCCACCCAAAAATGTGATACTAGATTATGATTATTAAGAGGAAAACAGCTTCCTTGGTGACTTGAGTCAAATTTGGCTTTTTTGTATTCAGCTAAAACAGCTTGAGTCTTGATATTTTTTACTCTAGTGCACTCACAAATCTAAGTGGACAGTTTCTTGTCACTGAGCAAGAGTATATTGAATAAATATTTAATAGAGTGCTATTCATTAGAAACACAATTAAGTCACATGTGCAATTGAATTTTTTCTAATGTTCACATCATAAAAGGAAAAAAAAACAGATGAAATGAATTTTAATAATATTTTATTTGACATAATATATTCAAACTATTATCATTTTAACATGTGTTCAAGCACTCTGTAGTCACAATGTGGCTGGTAGCTATCATATTGGACTAGAGGCCCATTGCACAAATTTGTGCATGGGTGGGGTCTGGCTGGACCACCCCGATCAAGGCCAATTAGGCTGGCCAGCCTGAGGGGAAGGGCTGTGGGCAGTTGGCTGCTGGCCCTGCCAGCTAGTGGAACATCCAGTGGAATTGACAATT
>NW_005880155.1:0-6517 GCF_000147115.1 Myotis lucifugus | reverse complement strand
AAAGATTGGCCACATTTTTGAAGATACATTAACTTTGTATTATTTCGTTTTTCTTTCTGTTTGCTTTTTATTATAAATGATTTAATCTATTATATGTGACTTTACCTATCAAGCTTGTCATCACTTTAGGAAGGTTTTGTAGCTAATGCTGAGGTTGCTCTAAGTAAATATATTTATAGTACTTGAATCCTGCCTGGTTTCATAGATGATTTAAGTCAGTTTAAATGGATATATAATATTCAGTAAGATCTTAAGAATGAAAATTAAGAAGCAATAAATGCAAGGGTTATGATATAAAACAGGACTAAAAATGAGGTTACTATATATAGATACATGTTTTAAAGACCCATTAAAGAATGCTGTATATTTGAAGTAGATGGATCACAATATTGGCCCTAAGCTTTTCAATAGTCTCTATAAGAAGGAAACTGCACAATGAAAACACACAGACAATCACACACAGACAATCCCCCCTAACCTATCCCCACTTCCGCACACATGCACCAGAGCTGTTCTGAAGAATTATAAGCAAGCCTAATATTACTGCTATGAAAATGAATACAAAGAATCTTCACAAAGAGGGAAATTTACAAGGTAATGAAAATTGTCTGACAACATAGATCAGTGGTTCTCAACCTTCCTAATGCCGCGACCCTTTAATACAGTTCCTCATGTTGTGGTGACCCGCAATTTCATTGTTACAAATTGTACATAATTAAAGCATAGTGATTAATCACAAAAACAATATGTGCCAAGTTTCCACTCCAGGAGGTCTGGGATGAGGCCTGTGAACCTACATTTCTAGCCAGTCCTTAGGTGAGGCTGACGCTGCTGAGCTGAGAACTAGTGCACAGATACTAGCAATAATTGAAAGAGCTGTTTCTCTTACTTTCTTCATAGAGTTTGAGGATATCACAACAAGCCACGGTTTAGTAAAAACAATTGAACGAGAAGCCATTATGACAAAGGAGGTGGCAGCAATAATCACAATAAGAATAATGAGAATCCCCACCAAATAACATCAATAACTGCCGAAGCAGCATTTAATATTGACTGATCCCTGCTATGTGACAAGCTAAGGGCTTCCATGATCATTATTGAATCCTCACCACAACAAGTCTATGAGACGAGGATGTGATGCTGGTGAAATTAGCACAATGTTTATCAAGTAGCTGTCATATTTATCATACTATATTCTGTTTCCAACTTCCTTTCAGGTATTTTTTATTGTATAGACAAAAAAGCTAAAGGCTCTTAGAATTTCATTCCCACTGCTAAGAAGTGGAGAATCAGATAGTCTACTTTCAACATCCTTGCTCTTAACCATCACCCTGTACTCAGCCTACTATCCACTGAGCTAGATTAATTGTTAGATTTTGTAGAATTCAAATCACTGCTTCCACACAAAACAATGCTGTGATACCCGAGAAGTGATTTGTTGCTACTAATAAACTACTAATTTTACAAATGACATGTTTTAGAAATGAAACTCTAATGCCTGGAGTGATGTCATTCACAATTACATGAATTCTGAGAGGCGAAGTGAATGGAAGTGAATGGCTTATAATTGTGCATAATATATTTTTTCCTTGGGACTTGAAACCATTATCCTTTGGGCATGAACTTACTAGTAGTACTCCGGGCATTCGAACTTTTCTGTCATCTGTGCTCTTCCAACCAGGAGAAAAGACTGCAATAGTTTAGCTGCTTTTCCATAAAACCTATTGCCTTCCAGGCAAGTTTTCATTAAAGAGTGTCCTGTGAAGGTTCTAGTTTGTTCTCCTGGGTGAGAGACTGAAGCACTATAACTTAAACTTAGGTAGAAGGAGGGCTGAAACACTTCTCTCACAGTGTTTGTCAGAGGATCATAAGCACTCTGAGGAAAGCAAAACAGTACCGACAGTACATTGATTTTAATAGTTTTGGGTTTACTTTCAGTGCGTTAGGACAAACATAACAGAACCATCAAGTGCCTGAGTCCATGGTGGCTAACATAAATGACTGTCCACGTGGCACTTATAAAAGAATCTTTAGGTGGTTAAATGAATGACTGAGATGTGGGAAGCATTCTTATATGGAAACGGAATGCCCTAACACACTTGTAAACTCTAAAAGTAAACCAGACTTGAGATAGAATGTTGCTATTTGTTCCACATGCACGTTTACTCCAAAGGCTTTTCTCTTTGAACACGGTGTGGTGCTCAGGTTCGCCTTGGTTGCTGTGTCAACGCCTTCCAGGGACATAAAGAAACTTTCTGGGTTTTGGCATAACTGCTCTGTGCAGATCATTCAAGCCTGGGCTGCCTTGCATCTCAGGCTTCTTGAATGAGAACAAGTCCTTTCTAGGACTAGTTCCTGCTACACCTCATTTTCCAAGTGCAGAGGCATCAATCACCTTCCTAATCGCCTATAGGTTTGTGTTTGTGTCTCAAGAGGAGGTTTACTTTCCATGTCTAAACGGAGCTCTGCCCCCCTCTCTGCTACAAAGGCTCATATGTCAGCAGCTCCTGTCGAAACACAATGAATTTCTCTGTCCAAACTCAAGACACCCTTATGTACCATTCCACCATACTTCCACTTTAAAAACCAACACACAAAACAAATAAAAATACGCTTAGAAAACAATCACTCCTGAAACCCTCCTTTCTAAAACTTGACTTAAACACAGTAACCCAATGGTCTGTAAAGGCTGAAATCCTCTCTTAACCTGCAATTATTTGCAAACTCCCAAAGTATAAAACATTAAAAATGAGATGCTGGAAGTGAAAACCCAGACGGCTGATCAATGTTTAGAAAGATGTTAAATATCGCTTATCATTGGGAAAATACAAATTTAACCAAGATATCACTTTTTAACCCATCAGATTGGTAAACATGATTATAGTGCAAATATTGGGGCATGTGGAAAAACTGGAACACATGTTTGCCTTGTGGGATATAAATTAGTATAGCTATTTTAATAGCAATTTGGTAGCATACAGTAAAATTGAAAATATAAATAGTCTACCACCCATTCCATGTGTAGGTTTATAAGGAAACTCCCATACTTGTGTTCATGTGTATACATCTGAGAATGTCTATTACCCTATTGCTTTTAATAGCAAAGTATCAGAAACAACCTAAAGTTCAATAGAAAAATTACATTCCATTCACACAAGGGAATACTATACAGCTGTTAAAAGGAGAGGGCTAGAGTCTATGAACATAGATGTCAAAAAACATGATATCAGCTGACTATGTTGTCAGATGTGACTTACATTCTGACACCACTTATGTAAACAAAAACATGTAACAAATGTGATGAATCAATAAACACTATTCTTAACCATAACTGCTCAGATATTCCTCATCAAGAACCCCTAACTCTTCCTTGACACTTACCTATATCATGCTCAGTTAATATCTCACCTACCCCAGAACCACCCCAGGCCACAGTGATTCCCTTTCTCCTCTGAACCACTCTAATAATTAGTACTTCCTATGAATGCAGCCTCATCTGTTTCATACTAGCACTGTGGGGATTAATAGAGGTTCTTCATACATGCTGTTTAATGTAATTTTAGTGCATAGTAAGAACTCATTAACGGTTAGCTGCTACTACTGTTACAAAGTTATTTCCCCCCTTTGTTTAGCATGGTTCTATACTGCCATAGTAGATACTCAATAAATGTTTACTTGTAACTATGAATATGACATTGACATAATTCTGCTAATGATATTTTTGCCCACTGAGGTGGGGTTCCTGACTCGTTATGTAGTGGATATCCTAAATTGCCAACGAAGTCTGTGGGCACTCAAGAGCTGGACACCCACAAGTTCCACTGCATGAGTGGGAAGACCCTGTTATCTGTGGACCACAGATAACCCCATGTTTCAAGCTCACTTTACTCCTTGATTCCCAGACCTTCTCTCACATAATCATGGATAGTTTAAGCCTTTTAGAAACCAAGTATGTATCCTGGGACTTCTAAGACCTTGAAGACCAGGGAAATTCCTCCATTTAGGAGTTTCAGAAGAGGTACTTATAGAGAAGCATGGGATAGGGAAGAATGCTCAGGGTAGACAGAGATGGGGACAGCATGGGGAGCATGGGTAACAGATTAAGCAGAGCACCTGGGCACAGAGCCTTTAAATAAGTGACCTCATTGGACAACACCTACAGAACAGAAAGATATTGTTATCCTAGTGAACAGATTGGAAAACTGAGGCCTGGAGATTAATTAACTTGTCCAAAGGTGCAGAGATAATAAGTGTTTCAATATGGATTTTTAACCCCAGGTTTTCCCGATGTTGAAAGCTTGTGTTTGTGGCAGAAGTTAAATCTATTTATTTGAACTAGCTTCATTTTTATTTATATTTTATTTCATTGAATTGAATAAAAAACATATACTCCATACACTTATATGGCTAGGTCCTCAGTTCATAATTTCAGGAATGGAAAGAAATGACTTATTTGGAATGCTGCATATAAAGTTGGCAGCTGCTCTGGATGACATGCTTGATACTGGGTCTTCAGTTACTAATACTTAGAAAACAAATATTGTACACCAAATAACTTAGGGAGAAGAAATCAACCTCAAAACCACTACTTTTTAAATCATATATTATTGATTTTTTAGGAAGAGGGGAAGGGAGAGAAAGAAAAACATCAATGTGAGAGTGAAACATGAATTGGCTGCCTTCTGCATGACCCTTCTGGGGATCTAGTCTGCAACCCGGGCATTTGCCCTGACCAGGAATTGAACTGGCAACCTTTCGGTGCACAGAACGATGCCCAACTGGCTGATCCATACCGGCCATCGCTAAACAAGTTTTTTGCTTGTAAAATAATATGACAAACATAAATGTATGCAGAAGATTACCTAAAATTAGCACATCCATTTAGTTCTGGAAGTTGAAAGTTTGTTGCACGTTATTTTAATCACTCCTGTAAGATCAGTTATCTGTTGGTGGTTCATCTGTGGATCTCTTGTTAAGAGTTACTTGCTCCAATATGATTTCTAAAGAAGTGTATTCTTTGCAGTATCTTTTACCTTAGTGTTAGCTGAAGCAAAAACATCCTAAATGGGGTCAGTTTTTATGTAATTATTAGCTACCCTAAGATGACAGTGACTCCATTTGGACTTATTACTGTTATTTGTCACAGATATGAACTAAAGCAACGGGCAAACACACCACTGAAATTCGCAAGGGAAGAGATAACACTTAGTGATAATGGAAAAACTGTTCCTGCTGATGCTGTTCTATGCAAACACCTCCCTTTCAAGTAGTCAAGAAATAACTGAAAGCTTCAATTACCCGTGTCTACAATGCTTATTATTCACTTTAATATTTGAAATAGGGGGTAATGTGAAAAAATAGCAGCTCTTCTCTGTCTAGTCCAATCAAACAAAAGCAAATAAAAATAAGCTGAAGTGGAAATAAGACTAAGGAAAGAAAAAATACATTTTTCTATTTCAACACAAAAGTGATACCGACAAAGAAGCCATGAGAAATAAAAGCATAAAACCTGTACTGATATCAACTGATGAAGGGTCACTCATTTATAAAGCAGAACATTAAATAAATTATGCTGCCCCAACATAAAAATGTCAGGTGCAACATGTTGAGAACATGACATTCAACAAGATAATAAAATTCAATAGGGCTGATGGGCCTTTTAGTCTCTTTCCTATGACTTAACTGTTTACTAAAATAGAATGATTAAAGCCCTGTATCTTAAGGGTGATAAATACGTTGTAGGCTGTAATGTTCCCTGATTAATTTTACTAATGACACATCAGCTATCTTAATTTTAAGCAGCCATTATAAAATGACAGATTGCAGTGTAATGTAGCTTGAGGAAAATAAAAGTTACAGACAGACAACTAAGGAATATGGTGTCACATGTTACACTGTATAAACACATAATGCCAGACTTCCTACAAGAGAAATAACTGTACACCGGCATGTTCATTTTAATTTACTTTTTAGTGCCAATTACATTTCCCAACACAATTATTTTGGGATAAAACATGACATT
Source organism: Myotis lucifugus (assembly GCF_000147115.1). Classification (NCBI taxonomy): domain Eukaryota; kingdom Metazoa; phylum Chordata; class Mammalia; order Chiroptera; family Vespertilionidae; genus Myotis; species Myotis lucifugus. The sequence goes on along the minus strand of NW_005880155.1, from coordinate 495 downwards.
TTACACTCCATTCAAATTTTGTATTTTAATTCCAATTCTAATCATTTATTAATCAAATATATTTAAAAATTCCTACGAAAATGTTTTCTGCAAATGCACTGGGACAAGATGGCATTCACTGGAGAGTTCATAACTGAAAATTGAATGCTGGTACTGCATTCTCCCTTTCTTTAAGAAAAATATCTGCTGATTATGCAGCCACCATGTTATAAATTTCTGCTGTAGATGATTAAGGGAGAATTTGACAATATACATACTCCTCACAACTCAAAGAAAGGGAATGGAGACTAAGCTTATAGTCTTACCACAAAGCCATTAAATGCAGTTACTGAAGGGCATCAGGTTTTCAGTGAGGCCGACTTTAGTCAGGTGGTTTCCACCCTGGCTCCATCCCAGAGGCTCACCTCCAGCCCTGGGGTTTCCACCCTGGCTCCATACCAGAGGCTGGTCCCTCCAGCACCCAGGGTTTCCACCCTGGCTCCATCCCAGAGGCTC
>NW_005880154.1:0-6517 GCF_000147115.1 Myotis lucifugus | reverse complement strand
GAGGGACTAGCTGTGAGGAGAGAAGGGAGATGCGACCGCCTTGACTGACCCACCAGGCTAGTCTGAGGAGAGAGCCTGAGCTGACCTAGAAGAAGAAGGAAGCGTCCCACCCGTAGAGGAGGACCTTGGAGAGCCGAGAGCGAGGAAGAGAAGCAGGACGCCGGCCTCAGAGGAGGAGCATCTTGGACACAGAGAAAGAGCTGATTTGCCCAGAGGCGACCCTGGCAGGCTAGAAGAGCGGAGAGTGGAGGCAGAGCCCACCTTTCCCCGGAGAGAGCAGCCTGCCCTTCCTCCTGCAGAGTAGTCCCCCTAGAGGCAGCCTGAGAGAGCTGAGCAGGCCTGTCTCGTGTTGCAGAGCAGCGTGTCCGTTTCCCAGAGAGCCCCATCCTGAGAGGAGAGAGCGAACCACAGCCGCAGAGCCAGAGAGGCCTCCCTAGAGCGCGTCCTTCTTTCCCGCCCCGCCTCCCTGCCCCTTCCCCGGAGTTGCGCTCCGCCTGCGAGAGCGAGAAGACCCAGCGCCCATCCAGGCCACCTTGTGGTTTTGTTTTAAAATACATTTTTATTGATTTCAGAGAGGAAGGGGAGGGAGAGAGACATCAATGATGAGAATCACGGATCGGCTGCTTCCTGCAGGCCCCCTACTCCAGCCAAAGCCCGGGCATGTGCCCTTGACCGGAATTGAACCCGGGACCCTTCAGTCCACAGGCCCACGCTCTACACACTGAGCCACACTGGCCAGGGCAAAAAACAGTCTATATTTTAAGCATTTGGTTTGGGTACACAATTTCTTAGCATCAGCAGGAAAAGGAGGCTTAGATGCCATGTTCTCTCTCCTCAAAGGTCTGCATCAAATAATTCAAACACGTCTGAGGGCCCTGCGGTGCCCACACAGATGCCCGGTGGCAGCGCAGTTCTCGGCCGGGCAGCTGCAGCCAGACCTTTGGGAAGTCACTTCAACCGTCACAGGAAATGAACTGAAACTAAATGACACACAGGGCAAGGATACTATGCAATGAATACATTTTTAGTTTGAGACTTCATTAAAAATTTTTTTCAAGTTGCAATAAAGAAACCATTGAATTAAAAACGAGTTAGCCCAGCCAGCGTGGCGCAGGGGTTGAACATCTACCTATGAACCAGGAGGTCACAGTTCCATTCCTGGTCAGGGCACATGCCAGGTTGCAGGCTTGATCCCCAGTGTGGGGCGTGCAGGAGGCAGTCGATTAATGATCCTCTCTTATCATTGATGTCTCTCTCTCTCTCTCTCTCTCTCTTTCTCTCTCTCGGAGGCCGGCTGTGTCCCGTCTGACTCTGAAACTCAGAATTTGTGGTGAATGATTAGGGTCTGAGACAGAGTAATGGAGGGGCTGGTCGAAGAGGACAACCAGGGGAGCTGAGCAGGAGGCTTAGGGATGGAGGAGAAGGAGCTCAGGTAGAAATGAGGGCAGCAGGTGTGAGGCTGGGGCGGAGTGAGGGAGAAGGCACCTGAGGCCGTGGGAAAGGCACCTGAGGGCCGTGGCACCCTCCTCTCAGGGCAGGACTGGCTGAGGGACCCGTCCAGCACCAGCCCGCCCTCAAGGTCGTGCCCCCCCCCCCCACCCCCCCCAGTGAAACCCACCGCCTGCATCTGGCTGCATCTCTCCCAGGCGTCACCTCCGTGTCCCATCTCTGCTCCCATCTCTGCTCCCGGGCTGTGTTCTCACACTCGGCCCATCCTGACCTCTGCACCTGGGAAGTAGGTTCTAGCACTGTCTCCTTTTGCTGCGGGAGACTGAGCAGGAGGTGACTTGCCAAGGCCACTCCGGGGGTCAGACCTGGGCTCTGGGCTCCAGACCGTGTGCTTAACCCGATGACCCTCAACTGCACTCACCAGGCGCTGCCTCTGTGCCCCTCCCCCTCACACCCCATGCCCCAGCTGGATGAGCAAGCCTGGGGAGTCTCCACCCACCTGGCCTTTATTGGGTTCTCCTGTTGCAGTTGGTCTTTTTTTATTTTTTTTATTTTTCGCTATAAGTATTACAAAGGGTATTACATAAGTGTCCTTTTCCAGCCCCCCACCCTTGACAAGCCCCTGCCCTCCCTTACCCCCCAATGTCTTATGTCCATTAGTTATGGTTATATGGATGCATACAAGTCCTTCGGTTGATCTCTTACTCCCCTCCCTCCTGTCCCCCAACCCTCCCTGGCCTTCCCACTGCAGTTCGACAATCAGTTTGAGGCAGCTCTGCCACTGTATTTATTATTGTTCGAAAGTTTGTAATGGTCTTAATTATCCACGAAAGAGTGAGATCATGTGGTATTTTTCCTTCATTGACTGGCTTGTTTCACTTAGCATAATGCTCTCCAGTTCCATCCATGCTGTTGCAAATGGTAAGAGTTCCTTCTTTTTTACAGCAGCATAGTATTCCATCGTGTAGATGTACCACAGTTTTCTAATCCATTCATCTACTGATGGGCACTTAGGCTGTTTCCAGATCTTAGCTATGGTGAATTGTGCTGCTATGAACATCTGGGTGCATATATCCTTTCTGATTGGTGTTTCTGGTTTCTTGGGATATATTCCTAGAAGTGGGATCACAGGGTCAAATGGGAGTTCCATTTCCAATTTTTTGAGGAACCTCCATACTGCCTTCCATAGTGGTTGCACCAGTCTGCATTCCCACCAGCAGTGCACAAGTGTTCCTTTGTCTTGAATGTCGTTGTCACTTCATGGATGGAGTCTGCCTAGGTGGCTCATCCCCGACCACATCCTGCGAGCTGTGGTGGAGGTGCTGACAGATAGAACAAAACATAACACAACAAAGCAGGAAACAGAAGAAAAACATACCCGAGACCCTACAGCACCAACACAAGCAACCACCAGAGAAGAGAGAGTTAGGAAAGAGAAAAGAGAGCAAGAATGATAGAAAAGAAAGATAGAAAAACTACAAGGAGAAAACAAAACAAACAAACAAAACACAGAAAAAAGGGGGCGTGAGAAAAAGGAATATGTAGGTGCAGAGCTGGAATAAAGAAAATACAGATAGAGGGTTAGCGGAGTAGGGGAAGGAAAACCTTCTAAAATAAAGAAGGGAGAAGAGAAACGAAATAATCTGAGAAAGGAAAATAGAGGAAGAGGCAGATAGACACAACCCGAGAAAAGGAAAACAGATGAGAAAGCAGGAGGAAAAGAAAAGAGGGAAACACGGAGTAGGAAAAGGGAAGAGGAGAATTAGAGAGAGGAACAAACAAGAGACTAGGTAATAGCAGATCAATGCAGCAGAAAGAGAGGAGGAATTGAAAAAGGGAAAAAGAAAGGAAAGAGAAAAAATAAGAAAAGAAAAAAGAGAAAAAAGAAAAAGAGGAAAACAAGGAAGTGCTGCTTGTTTAAGCAGTTGAGTGCCTCCTGGGGATCCCGTTAGACCAGTGGTTCTTAACCTTCCTAATGCCGTGACCCTTTAATACAGTTCCTCATGTTGTGACCCAACCATAAAATTATTTTCGTTGCTACTTCATAACTGAATCAAAATGTAAATATCTGCTATGCAGGGACGTATTTTCATTGTTACAAATTGAACATAATGAAAGCATAGTGATTAATCACAAAAACAATATGTAATTATATGTGTGTTTTCTGATGGTCTTAGGTGACCCCTGTGAAAGGGTCATTCGACCCCCAAAAGGGTCGCGACCCACAGGTTGAGAACCGCTGCGTTAGACCCTTCTGTGCTGATGCTGGTGGCTGACACGCCACCTGCCAGCCTGGGCTTTCTGGGAGGGGCGGGTGCTGGCTGTCAGCACCTGTGGGAGCTCCCCGCCCGCCTCCACCCTGTGCCTGTCTCCGCAGGCCTGGCTGCAGCAGGAGGGCCGTTGCCTCTACAGCACGTTTGTTAGCACCACCAACAAACAAATAAAAAATGAAGCGAGTTTGTTAGCAGCAGCGGCCCGGGCTCTGCCTTGCCGGTCGGTGGGGCTTCAACCTTAACCTCTCGGAGGGCTGTTTCTGAAAGGGCTGGGTCTCCTGGGAGGGCAGGCGCCCGGGTCTTCAGGCCCCAGGCCCCGGGGAAAGAACTGCTTCCTGTCAGTTTACTGTTTTACCACCTTAAAAAACCCAACTTTTTAAAAAAAATTCATTTTATTAATAGAAAATAAACACTTATTCCACTTTCAATTGTTATACTTGAGGTTGCTAATTTTTAAAAAAAGAATTTAAAATAATCACCTAATCCTACTTTGACTAAAACAATGAAACTGTGACTTTAAAAAACCCCAGCTTTTCTTGACCGCATCCCCCTCCAGCCACCTTCCCGTCTCCCCTCCCTGTGACAACAGAAGCCACAGAAGAATGGCCTCACCGCTCCTCATCTCTCCCCTTTCCTTGCTGGCTCTGACTTCTTCCAGGCTTTGCCACCACCCTGCCAACAAACCAGTCCCTCTCAAGGTCATGGCGCCCTCTGCGTTGTTGAACCCAGTGGTCCTTTCTCAGCCCTAACTGGGTGCTCCATGGTTAGAGCATCAGCCTGTGGAGGGAAGGGTCCTGGGCTCGATTCCAGTCAAGGGCACATACCTGAGATGCAGGCTCCTCCCCGGCCCTGGTTCGGGTGCCTTGGGAGGCAACCAATCGATGTGTCTCTCTCACATCGATGTTTCTCTCTCTCTCTGTGTCTCTCCCCCTCCCTTCCACTCTCTCTAAACCTCAATGGAAGAAATATCCTGTGAGGGTTAATAACAACGGGACCCCAAAGAACCAACACCTTTGACCTGGCTGCTCTCCCTCCCCTTTCCCTGATTGAGCTCCAGGTCACCGGGTCCCCAACCCCTGGCCCTCGCTGCCTCTGGACTCTCCTGAGGCCGCACAGCAGCGTAGACCTTAGGAAGCCGTGGGTGGGGGCTGGGTCCTTGCTACCCTCCCCTTCCTCCCTACCCTCCTGGGAGTCACGCTGACCATGCCCGGATGCCAGTGGACCCAGGGAGGCTCCCCACCCCCGCCCCCCAGCTTCAGACTCATGTACCCAGCTTCCCTCTGGGGGCCTAACAGGCACCTCTGACCCTGTGAGTCCAGCCAAAGGTCCCACCGCTCAGTAATGGCGCCACCCTCCTCCTTTTTTATTTATTTGATTAAATTATTATTATTAATATTTCATTTTTAAAGTTTTTATGCATATTTTATTTATTTACTTTTCCCTTTAATCTTTACTGTTGAAAGCATTACACAGGTCCTCCTTTCCCCCATTAGCCTCTTCCAGCCCCTCCCAACCCCTGCACCCCCCCACCCTCCCCAGCCCATTGTCTGTGTCCACGGGCGATCATCTATGCACACAGGTTCATTGGTTGATCTCTTCCCACCCTCCCCTGCCTTCCCTCTGAGGTTCAACAGTCTGTTCATGCGTCTATGGCTCTGGGTCTATTCTTGGGCATCAGTCTATTGGGTTCATTAGATTCCACATGTGAGTGAGATCATGGGACACTTGCCTTTCTCTGACTGGCTCATTTCCCTCAGCATAATGCTCTCCAGGTCCCTCCATGCTGGTGCAAATGGTAAGAGATCCTTCTTTTTTACAGCTGCATAGTATTCCATGGTGTAGATGTACCACAGCTTTTCTATTCACTCATCTGCTGATGGGCACTTAGGCTGTTTCCAAGTCTTAGCTATGGTGAATTGTGCTGCTATGATCATAGGGGTGCATATATTCTTTCTGATGGGTGTTTAAATATTTTAAACATTGATTTCAGAGAAGAAGGGAGAGGGAGAGAGATAGAAACATCAATGATAAGAGAGAAGCATTGATCCGCTGCTTCCTGCACACCCCCCACTGTGGATTGAGCCCCCAACCTGGGCATGTGCTCTGACCAGGAATTGAACTTCCTGGATCATAAGTCAATGCTCAACCCCTGAGCCACACTGGCTGGGCACCGCCTTCCTTCTGTATCTCAGGCCGAAGCTGTGGGGTCAGCTCAACGCTTCTCTTCCTCTCAGATGCTGCGAATCCTGCCCTTCTCCCTGCCCGTGGCCTCAGCTCCCTGGACTGAGTCCCCACCGTCCATGCTCGGAGGTGACAGTGGCCTCCTAACCAGTGCCTCTGCCTCCATTGACCCCACAGTCCATTTCAACACAGTGCAGAGGCCCTTTGTTTGTTGTTAATCCTCATCCAAGGATATTTTCCCACTGATTTTTAGAGTGAGAGGAAGGGAGGGGGGTGAGAGAGAAACATTGATGTGAGAGAGACACATTGGCTGGTTACCTACCGCATGTGCCCTATCAGAGCCAGGGATCGAGTCTGCAACCCAGGTACCTGCCCTTGACTGGAACTGAACCCGAGACCCTTAAGTCCGTGGGCCGACGCTCTACCACTGAGCACCCCACGGGGCTAGAGAGTTCCTTTTAAAATGGAAGTCGGGTTATGCCGTTGCTCTGCTCAGCACCTGTAGGGAGACTTCGTTCCACAGGGTCAGAGCCCTGGCCGTGGCCTCCGTCTGGAGGACCCGCCCCACATCCTCCTGCCCTCTCAGGCCTCCATCATTCTCACTGCCCCCCCCC
>NW_005880153.1:0-6518 GCF_000147115.1 Myotis lucifugus | reverse complement strand
CCACGCCCCCTTTCTCAGGCTGATGCCCAGCCCATCTCAGCTAGAGAAATGCTGCCTTTCAGGAGCTAATATTCTGAAACATTCTGGTTTATGGTGCCCAATGCCAAATATGAGTTCAGAGATTCAAACACAACAGTTGGGCCTCATTTGCCATCAAGAGGCATCCATCCATCCACCCACCCATAATCCATCCACCCACACATAATCCATCCATCATCCATCCATCCATCATCCATCCTTTCATCATCCATCCATCCATCCATCATCCATCCATCCATCATCCATCCATCCATCCAGAATTTGTTGAGTGTCAAGCCCTCTCCATTAGCTTGCTTGCCCAGAAGGAAGGAGCTGGCAGCAACAGTCGGCAGGGACTAGGATTATCATTGGCTTGAAAATAACTAGACAGTGACTTTGTGCTCCTGCCCCCCAGTTCCTGGCAAGAAACAGCAGCGACCACACCTGTTCTGGCTTGGGCAGAAGCGTGTCGGGCACTCAGGTCAGGGGACAAATTCCCTCCAGGCGCTCCTGTTCCTTCCCAGTGTGAACTGCATGACCTCTGGCCTTCCCTGTCCCCTGTCCACAAAGCCCTTCCCCCTCCCCCCGGTGTCCTTTCCTGTCATGTCCATGACGGTCTTTCATCTTCCCTGCTCACTGCTGAATTCTTGTTGCCCAGAACAGTGCCTGGCACAGAGATGGCACTCAATAAACACTTGCTGAATGGAAAATAAATATAAATGCTTACTGGACTTTACAAAATCCCAACCTGCAGAGAAATCCGAATTATCGTGGTGATATAGGAACACACAGGCGTGGGAGGGCCTGCGTGAGGACGTCACGTGGGTGCCGTGCACATGTGTCAGGCTCTGCAGCACAGTACAAAGCACAAAAGAGGAAAAAACACCGACCATATCATTGCTACTTTCCAATTTAGTGCAAGAACTAGGAGTGCACACTTTCCCAGACTCCCCAATCTGTTTGTCCTGCTAAATTACCATCTGACCCCGCACACCCTTGCTTAAAATTCCTCAGCGACTCACCCTGCCCCGAGGATAAGGCCCGCAATCCTCGCGGAGGTCACACACAACACCCTGATCTCACCTGTTCGCCATACCATCTTCATCTCTTGCCTCTTCACACACTGGGTGCCACATTCCGCACAAGTGGAAATGCTGGCTCTTCTCTCAAGACACAGTTTCTTTTGCTTCTGAGTTTTGGTTCATTCCATTTCCTCACCTATAACACTTCCTATCCCCTCCTGCATCAGGAACTTCTGCATCACAAACCTCCCCAATGTCCTTCAGTGGGCCCTTCACATGTCTCAGGTTCCTGCAGGAGGAGAAGGCAGCCCAGTGTGCAAGTACTTTCAACTCTTGGCCCGTGTCGCGCTTGCTAACAGTCACTGATGAAAGAAAGACAGGGCTAAGTCCAGACTGAAGGGGTGGAAAAACGAATTCCACGTGATGGGAGCAGTGGTAAAATCCCAATAAATTAGGGCAAACACGTGAGGATGGGGAATTACTGTAGTTCTTTCCCCCTCTTTGTTAGCTCCTACACACCTTCTGCTCTCAATCTAGACAGACTCTCCTAATCCCTAGTGTGAGTGAGCAACCTCTCCCACAAGACCTCACCTGCATCACTGTTATTGCCTGTATTACTCTCCATGCCAATGAGTGAATGAATACAGTGATATGGTACATGCTGGACCTCCCATGCATGGCTGGTGGGCTGTGCTCTCCACTTTATGGCAGCGTGGTATCAGCCTTCCCTAGTGACACGAAGGTCTCTGAAAGGAGCAGGGAGTTCTGGTTTCTGTTTTGTTTTCAATGCCTAGTATAGTACCTGGTTTTTATTTTATTTTATTTTATTTTATTTATTTATTTATTTTTTTAAAAAATATATTTTATTGATTTTCTACAGAGAGGAAGGGAGAGAGATAGACAGTTAGAAACATCGATGAGAGAGGAACATCGATCAGCTGCCTCCTGCACATCTCCTACTGGGGATGTGCCCGCAAACCAGGTACATGCCCTTGACCGGAATCGAACCTGGGACCTTTCAGTCCGCAAGCCGACGCTCTATCCACTGAGCCAAACCGGTTTCAGCAGTACCTGGTTTTTATTTCTTAAAAATACCTGTGAAATAAACACTTAACTATAATAAAAGTAAAATGGGGTAAGTTCCATTTTAAAAAAGACAAGAATATTCTTGAGATTCCTGCAAGACCCAGCAGGCTGCAAATAGTTAGCAAGATCTGAGATAGTATAAAATTAACTAAAATAACAAAGAAACACCAGAGGGAAGAAAAGAAGAGAAAACCAGCCACAGAAAGTAGCACTTCCTTTTTATTAGACTCACAATGCCGTTCTGAAGCCCAACCTCTCTCTGTAAAATGCGTCTTTCTTATTAACGTCCCATTGGAAAGCAGACAGACTTAGTCTGCACTGTATCTCTGTGGTGCACCATCAACCAGTCCAGCATCTCACAGAAGAGCTCTGTGGAGGCTGGCGGTGATCAACCGGCCTCCCTCCTTCACACACACACACACACACACTCTTAAATATGTGCACACATACTCTTTTTTTTTTTTTTTACAAAAATAATATAACAGGTTTACACAGATCTATTAAGTCTTTAAAGTTTCACAGCAAGGCCTATGCTTCATTATAAGCATTTTTTACTTTGGATTAAAGTGGGAACTCTAGGCCTAAAAATAGATTTAAAATTACTGAACAAAGGCCCTATAGCAACACAGACATAATAAGTATGGATCATCAGACAACTAGAAGTATTCTGTGGTTGTCCTTATGCTAGTCCTACTCCATATCCCCATCAATTATTTTCATTTTAACTAAAATACAAAAGTAAAATAGTTCACTGAAATAATCTTCTATTCATTACAATAGCATATACACCAAATTATACTAACTGCATGATAATCTCTATGTACCAAGACTGTATTTTTGTTATACTTCATTAGAGATGGTATCCAACTATCAACCACACAAAAGGAATGCATACTGAACTACAAGGGAAGGAGAGAACAATAATTTTCAGGCTATCTTTTTACATGGCACCCAAAACAAAACAAGTAAGAGAAGCCTTACAAGATACTAGTAGGTATCAAACTAATTTGCAGTGACATTTAATATAGTCTTATCAGAAGGAATACATTTAGGTCATATATGGAAAAACACATATCTATGTGAAACTCTAGGATTTCTCCTAGAATATTAAAAATGCTCATCGAAAGTTAATTAGCATAATAAAAATGGTGACCAGGTGATTGAATAAACAGAATGCCATTTAATATATTAAAAACACAGATTCTGGGAATAGATTCTACCTCCCAAACACCCAGAAATCTGAGTTAACAGATTCTCTACTTTGCATACTTGATACTAATAAAAATAAGAAGTGTTTGCACAGACTATAAATGCAAGGCAACAGCCTAAGGGACAGTCACAGAAAGAATAAATGAACACAATCTTGAACACAACAGAGTGAGTACAGAGAGCTCCTGCATTTTTTGGTCCCCAACCCCACCCCAAGGGCCATCTCTTTGGGGAAGAAATCTTTCAATAGTTCAAGCCCATGACCTCGGACCCCACAAGCTACTACCCTTCCCAAGCTTGGCACCAGAAAGTCTTTCAGATGCCAGTACGACGCTTGATCATTCAACTGGACAGGCCCTCTTCATGCCTCCCAGGTTCCGACCAGCACAACCTCCTTCCCACAGAAGGGGTCAGCACTGGCTTTGAAGTCACAATGGGGTGGCCCAGGAAGAACTAGAAGAAGGAGGTATCTGATGAAAAAGCACCTGCCAGTCGGAAATCCTCTTTGGTGAGAACACTGTACATGCGCTGAGGCAGAGCTCGGGAGTAGGGGGCGGGGCGGGGCACGGTGGTGCGCAGAATGAGTTCCCGGCCAGCAGGGGGTGGGAAGTCTGACACAGAGTTCTGCCTTCTCTCCTCTGCAGAGCCCATTCTCTTCAGTTCCTCCTCAGGTGGAGCCATGGCTGCAGCCTTGAATAGAATCAAATGCTAAATTCAAGATCAAGTTGGTGCTAAACTTACATCACTAGGAAGGACAGATGAATAAACATGATAAATACAGAAAAATGTTCTACATTATTCAGTAATGTTGTCAATTATGTTATGACTACTCGAGAACACAACACAGAAAATACAAGAGGTTTGAAACACGACATGAGCAGTCAGAGATCACAAATAAATTGGGGAGAGAGACAGAAGGGATAATGACTACCGGGCAATCTGCTTCGAAAAGTGGGGGCCATATTCACACATCTGAGGAAGAGGGAAAATGTGCTGGTTCCTGTGTTTCTTCTAGCAAAGACCCAAGAGAGTCTGATGTCCTCAGTCAAGCAATGGAGTTGGTTCTCACAGAGGCTAGAAAGGTGATCTCACGAAGTTAGAGGGAGGGGAAGGAACAAGAAACTATGAGGGACAAGGCTGTTTGTTACCTCATCAGAAGATTCAGTCAGCTTGAGAAAGAGTGAGAAAAGAATCAGTGATGAAAGGGAAACAAAAACAAGCAAGATGGTTTTAAAAAGAGACAAGGAATTTCAAGATTATTTCAGACAGCATGCACTATATTAAGGAACATGATTCTATCAAAAGAATTATCAAGACAAACATACAACACACCTAGTTATCAAACTGAGCAGACATACCCACTACTCATGCATCTGATGGCTCAACAGGTGATATACAGAATGTCATTTAATGGGAAAATTATTTAACAAAAATCTACCACTTTCAAAAAAGTAAGTTTTTATTGATTTTTTTTAAGAGAGAGAGGAAGGGAGAGGGATAGAGAGATGGAAACATCAATGAGCGAAATATCATCTATCGGCTGCCTCCTGCACACCCCCTCCTGGGTGAGGATCAAGCCCATAACCTGAGCCTGTGCCCTGACCAGGAATCGAACCAGTGACCTCTTCATTCATGGGTCCATGCTCAACCACTGAGCCATACTGGCCAGGAAAAGAATCTATGAGTTTTACTGAAAAATTAAGATGCTAAAAAAATGTGTTCATGTTTTGAAAAATAGATAATCCAATAGATTTAAGGAAAGGTCTCAGAGTTATTCAATTTAGCAAGAATGAAGCAAAATCAAATCAGTGGTTTATTTGCTGAATCCATTTACGTATATACCACTGAAACATATAATCATGAAGTTAATTAAAATGTATGATTTTTTTTTTCCTCTAGCCGGTTTGGCTCAGTGGATAGAGTGTTGGCCTGTGGACTCAAGGGTCCTGAGTTTGATTCCGATCAAGGGCATGTACCTTGGTTGCAGGCTCCTCCCCAGCTCAGGCCCTGGTCAGGGCTTGTGCAGGAGGCAACCAATCGATGTGCTTCTCTCACATTGATATTTCTCTCTGTCTTTCCCTCTCTCTTCCACTTTCCCTAAAAAAAAAAAAAAAAAAAGAAAAAAAAAAAAAAAAAAAAACCATGGAAAAATATCCTCAGGTGAGGATTAACAAAAACAACAACAACAACAACAAAAATGTATTTTTTTTTTTTTGGTTAATTCTCACCAATGGATATTTTTTCCATTGATTTTTAGAGAGAGTGGAAGTGGGGGGGGGGGGAGGAGAGAGAGAAAAGCATCGATGTGAGGGAGACACACTGATTGGTTGCCTCCTGCACCTGCCTGGACAGGGGCCAGGGAGTGAACCTGAAACCCAGGTACATGCCCTCAATCAGGAATTGAATCCACGACCCCTTGTGCTCAGGCAAACACTCTAACTGCTGGGCTAGACTGGCCAGGGCTAAAATGTATGAATATATAAAATTACTGTGTGCCTATATTAGTAAACTGATATACAATGTCAGTTATGAAAAAAAAAGTTACATGAATAAACTTGAATGGTTTTCATTACCCAGGCATTTAAGGACTGAGTTTAGAAATGTACCAACCAAGTGCTTGTTTTATGGATTAGTCTGCCAATTCCCTGAAACATTCACCACAAGGTATGGAAGTTTGAAATCTTTTACAATTACATAATGTGGGATGAATGAACAATTTCAGATTGGCTATATGATGAGGCCCTGAAAAGATGATACACTCTTATATTTATTGATGTAAAAACATAATTATATTGTGTAGACAACAAGAACAATAAATTATATAATACTAGAGGCCCAGTGCATGAATTCGTGCACAGGTGGGGTCTGGCTGGCTGGGAAGAGGGGATGTGGGAGGTTGGTCAGCTGGCCCCGCCCCCTGGTTGAACTCCTAGTCGAAGGGAAAATTTGCATATTAGCCTTTATTATATAGGACTAGAGGCCCGGTGCACGAATTCATGTCTGGGTGGGGTCCCTCAGCCTGGCTGATGATTGAGGCCTATGGGGGGGCCGGCTAGCTGGAGGGGCTGCGGGAGGTTGGCCGGCTGGCCGGGGCCATGAAAGGTTTGCCAGCCAGGTGGAGGGGCTGCGGGAGGTTGGTTGTGGGAGCGCACTGACCACCAGGGGCAGCTTCTGTGTGAGCGT
>NW_005880152.1:0-6519 GCF_000147115.1 Myotis lucifugus | reverse complement strand
AAATTGTTAGGAGGGGAAGAACACACAGATTAATTTATCTCCACAAATCTTTACCTTGGGAATAATGTTGGTCTTATAATAACATTCATCTTTTAGATGTCACTTAGAAAGCTTAATAATCCCCTTTACTTGCTTCTATTCAGTGACCTGTAGAACAATTCACCCTCTTTATTTTGCTTAAAGGCAATCTAGGGCCAATGGGTATTGCTATTGCTGGCCCTGAATTGGAAAACCCAGAACACTGGCTTTTTCCTCTACTCGTCTCACTTTTACTTCCACATCTTAGAAGTGAGTGAAAACAGGTTTACTCACTTATTTTATAATGTTTAAGTAAGTAGAACAGGGGGAGATGCTTTTATTTAACTTCAGGTGCCAGTTACCTTCATATATTAGATAAGGCATCTTGATATTTTTTCTGCCTTAAAAGAAAGAATGACTTGCTCTTAAGGACTGAGGAACATATAGGAGGGACTGGGGATATATCTTGCTTTACGTAGTGATAGAATATATTTTACTTGTTAGCATTTTTTTTTCCAGGACAGTTCTGTTTTATATCTTGCAAGTGTTCAAGCTTTTCAGTTAAATAGAACTCATAATTTTGTCTATTGAGATTGAAAAAGAAAAATCTTGATAGGAAGTTTATTTGTTCTCAGGGAGATGCACTGTGGCCATCAGTGTGAATGCTGTTTTGTATAACAATTGAGAGAGACTGTGACGTGCTCTTGACTTTTATTGATGACAACAGTGGTCAAAGTTTGGTGCTTCAGGGCATTCCCTTATGGATATGGTCACATCAGGCTTCTACTGTGTGAAACTCTAGGTTGGGGGATGTGATTACCGCAGTACGATGCTTATCTAAGTAATGCACAGAGAGCCCGAAAATCATTTAGTCGATGTAAAAGTTGGTATTGAAACTCAAGGTCTGCCTTTTGGATTGAATTTGGCTCAGTTATCACTTGGGTTGCGGGAAACGAGTTAAGTCGGCTCGCGTGAATTGCGCGTACTCCGCGGGAGCCGTCTTAAACTCGGTTCATATAGATTTGCGGTGGAGTGCGGGAAACGTGTAAACTCGGGCCGATTGTAACTGCGTATTACCAAATATTTCATTTCAATCGAACCCATACTTCAAAAGATATAGGCATTTTAACGCGCCATCTTATATTTTGGCGGGAAATTCACCCGACACCGAAGTGTTATCTGTGGTTAAGAAAAAAGACAAAGTGTCCAGGTCAACTCTCTGGCACTTTTGATGAGCCTAAAACTCTCCTAAGCCGAGTAGAATTATTTTAACTTACTTAGCCTTTTGTGGTTTTCCCCATTACTGTGCTGTTTTGTCTCACAGTAGTAGGAACACATTTAGATTTTTTGAACTTGCAGTAGCATGAGGAAAAAAAACCCTCACAGGTGACACATTCTGATAATTAATGTTGAGCTCTTATGAAGACTCTAGGTTAAGTCTAGTATTACTTGCATTTCCCCAGAATGGCCTCTAAAAGACTAGTTATCTTTTCTAATATAACTTATTTTTAGCCATTTCACAGTGGCAGAAAAGCATGACAACCTGGTATTGGAAGGGCTTCTGTGCAATATAGTTTGGGTTGGCAGCTTATTCCTAAAGACAGTTTCTGTATACATTTATCATAACTGAGTGTATGCACAAAGCCAGAAGACTGGAATAGTGCCCAAAATGGAACCACTGCCAAGAATTTAGTGTTTCAAAACTGGCTCACTGAAGATTTAGGCTGTTCATTCAAATTTTGTCATCATCACCCTCCACCCCTTTACTATTGAAGAATGCATTTGGAATTCTAGTTAGGTTAAATGATTCTGTGTGAAATGATTTGTTAAAAACAGCAATGTCAGTGAGCTGACAGTATGGATCTCTGTTTCTATGTCTTTTACCCTGGTGTTTTGGACATGGATTCACCTGTTTATTTGTTTGCTTATTATGTTTCCCATAACCAAAGTTATGACTTATTTAAAATTATGCTGTGAGCCACTCTTAGTATTTGTCTTGCTCTTATCTTGGGGTGACTTCCCTTCAGTCTACCTTAGTCTTGTGCTCATTTGGTTTCCTGTTATGACCTGTCTGGTTCATTGGTGCCATCAAATGGCTAATTGATACTACTTTAACCTCTCTGATTAAACTGATTAAAATATCCAATGGAATTTCAATAACTCTTTTTGTTTGTTACCTTAAAATGTAATGATCCTCCATTTCTCAGGATGTAAACCGTCTTCGACTTTCCCTTATGGACAACCATGATGTCAGTAAAGAATTTCAAGCTTTGATTGTGAAACATTTGGATGAAAGCCATCTTTTACAAGGTATGTGGATAGTTCATGAGTTGATCAATGATTAGCTTCTAAGAAAAGCTATGTTTTAGCCCTTTTCACTCCTCCTTTCATTGCAGTTTCTAATTTTTTAGAAATTCCTTTGCTGCTTTCTCCCATGCAACTAGATGATTGAAGGACTTTGTATTCTATAATATATTCTAAAGCCTCTGAAATTTGGACCGTTCGGGGATTATGTGAAAACTATAGAAGTAAGCTAGATATCTTAAAAGTTCAGCTATATTTAGACATGGAATTTGATATGTTTGGAATTCCAGTCTTATAAAATTGAGGAAACATTAATTTGGTAATCCTGAGCTTCCCATTTACTGTTATTGAGTTTCTTGGTCAGTTTTATAATTAAAGTCTTTTTTAAATATACATTTTTTATTGATTTCAGAGAAGAAGGAAGAGGGAGAGAGAGAGAAACATCAGTGATGAGAGTGAATCAATTGATTGGCTGCCTCCTGCACACCCCACACTGGGAACCAAGCCCGCTACCCAGGCATGTGACCTGACTGGGAATCAAACCGAGACCTCCTGGTTCATAGTTCAACACTCAACTACTGAGCCATGCTGACCAGGCACAAAGTCTTTTTATCAGACTTAGCAGTTCTGTTGGGGTTCCTGAATTTTTGGATCTTCTAAGGACTCTTTCTAGGACAGTGAGTTAGAGCTCAATGAGTTTTCTGATACTATTTGATCTGATACAAATGCTAAAGTAAATATATTGCCACTCTAAGATAAATCAATAGGAGAATGGAGCTTTAAAATAAAAAGTTAAATTTTCTCCTAGCTTTGCGGAAATGTCTTTCTTCTCTTGTTTATGAAATATCTGTTAATGTTTACTTTTGTCTATTACATTTATAAACGATTTCAGAAAATATTATCTTGGATGATGGTGCTGTTGAAAGATAATCCAAATTGCTCTAAAATTTTTATTTTTTTTAAGGTGACAAAAACTTAGTTGGTTCCGAAGTAAAAATTTATAGCTTGGACCCATCAACTCAGTGGTTTTCCGCAACTGTTATAAATGGAAACCCAGCATCCAAAACTCTTCAAGTCAACTGTGAGGAGGTAAAGATGATGACAATTGCATGTAATATGACAGGGGAAGGTAATTATAAAAAGGAATTATGATATCTTAAAGGAGTTAAACACCTTTATTATGTTAAAATATTAGAGTAGAACGGGAAATGTCACAATTATCTTAAAAGAAATTATTTGTAAGAAGCTCCTATTATGTTAAAAGAGCTAATTTCTGGTATATTCCAGAGCATTTTCTAATTTTTCATTATCTTTGTTTTATTTATTTTAAAGATTCCAGCACTGAAAATTGTCGATCCATCACTGATTCATGTTGAAGTTGTACATGATAACTTTGTGACATGTGGTAAGATAATATTGTTTGGTTAAAATCTTTCTTTTTCTTCCTGCCTTTCCCCTTTATCCTCATGTTAAAGGAAATAGGGAAGCCAACTTAATTATTTTTAAATATTTTAGGTAATATTACAAGAACTGGAGCTGTGAAACGCAAGTCTTCTGAGAATAACGGAAGCGTAGTTTCCAAACAAGCAAAATCTTGCTCTGAGGTAACTTGATTTATTTTGTCACTTGCCTGGAGTGTTCTTTAACCCTAGCAGTGCATGGCCAGCTTGTTTAGTGGTTGTAAAGCTGTCTTCTTTCTCTGCTATTCTTTGCTATTCCAGAGCTTGGCCATAATTTCTACCCTCAAGCAGGTAGAGATCATATAAATTTCTGGTTCACTATTTTTGGGCAAAAATTTTTTGTTTGAACTTTTCTGAAAATTCTCAATAGATTTGAAAATTTCATGATATGGAGGTGTTTATGAAAGTAAATTGAGTTGTTGTGTATGGAATTGGAAGAACTCCTGGAATGAGAAGAGGGCAAGAACCTTAAATTTCTGAGTAGATTTGGTACTGAAATAGGACTCCTACCTCCTCAATAATAACAAGGTTTGATTGGTCATTTATGACTGGATACTCATTTTTTGAAGGAAGTGGTTGGTTTGTCGTCATAATTTCTGCCCCAAAAAGTATAGTCTTCTATAAAGGTCACTGTGAGTTCAAGTATTGGACTTAATTCTGTTCTGAAATAGTTAGGACAACACTTAAGAATCTGAGCATCTGGGAATGACTGGCTTTCCTGAATATCAAACCTTTATATAAGCAACAGGAACTTTGATACTTGACTAACAACTTTGTAAATCAAAGTATCTAATACCACTATCTTCCTTCTATGTGCGTAGGTCTGATCAGGTTGTTCAGGAAAGATTGAAGAGGTAATTATGGAAATTAGTATTACTACCTTTCATTTTTGCCTTAAAGTTTACAAAGATGAAGTAATGTACAGTAGTCCCCCCACCCCCCTTTTCTTTGAAAGGGATACATTCTAAGACACACACACACACACCCAGTAGATGCCCATAGCCACGGGTTATATCAAACCATACATATACAATGTTTTTACTATACAGATACTTAGATAACATTTATGGCTGGTCTTTGGCATAGCCAAATTGCCAGGGTCTCTTGCATTTTGGCCCATTATTAAGTAAAATAGGGTAACTTGAATACAAACACTGCAATATAATGGCAGTAGATCTGATAACCTACCTTACTCCTAAGTGACCAGCATTTGGGTAGCATGTTCAGAGTGGATACACTGGATAGCGGGCTGCTTCACACCTTGGGTAGGATGGGGCAAGATTTTATTATACTTCTCAAAACTGTGCACAATTTAAAATTTATGAATTGTTTCTGGAATTTTCCATATAATATTTTTGGACCATGGTTAATAGCGGGTCACTGAAACCATGGAAAGTGAAATAGCAGATAAAGAGGAACTACTGTAGTAAGGACGTCAAGTAAGTGATTATTGCCTTTTAGAGTTCAGCTCACAGAGGATATTGTCAAGTAATCCACAGCATTAGAAGCTAAAAGAGAAAGGTTTTGACATTGGATAAATTGTTAGTGATCTTGGGTAGAGGTAATACAGGCCAGTTTGAAGAAGTTGATTGGGTGTTGCCTATCATGGATGTATCAGTATAAATGCTGGCGTGATGAAAAGGAAAGCCACATGAAGTTGTGGTGGGGAGGGGACCAAGGAATAGCAAATGGCATCCTGATGGATCCTGGAGGAAGCAACCTGGGATATAGGCAGGACTGGGGTCAGTGGGGACCTCCTGTGGGGGAAGGTACCAGTTCTTCAAAGTGTCAAGTTTATCAATCTTTGGACAGGTAGTTGAGCAAGTCAATTTATAACCTTCAAGGAGTTGCTTGTGGAATGTGGTAATCTATATATATAAAAGCCTAATATGCAAAGTGTCCCCTCCAGAGTTCGACCAGGAGACCTGGAGTTCTATCACTTGCTATGACGTGCGCTGACCACCAGGTGGTGGTGCAGAGTGAAGGAAGGCTCAGGCTGGCAGCCAGAAGGCCCTGATCGCGGCCAGGCCTAGGGACCCTACCTGTGCACGAATTTCGTGCACCGGGCCTCTAGAGAGAGAGAGAGAGAGAGAGAGAGAGAGGGAGAGAGAATATAAAATAAGTGATCCTCTCTACCAGATTCATATTTTTAAGGGCAGGGAGCATGTCTTTTTTATCTCTCTCAGCATATTGTTCACCTTAGTAGGTTTGTATGCTACTAAAATAATTGTTGGGCACCATAGAAGCTTTTTTTGGTTTGGTTTGGTTTGTGTGTGTGTGTGTGTGTGTGTGTGTGTGTGTGTGTGTTTTAATCCTCACCTGAGGACATTTCCCATTGATTTTTAGAGGGAGGGAAAAAGGGAGGAAACATTGATATGAGAGAAACACATTGATTGGTTGCCTCCTGTATGCGCCCGACCAGGGCTGGGCTGGGGAGAAGCCTGCAACCAAAGTACGCGCCCTTGTCTGGAATCGAATCCAGGACCCTTTGGTCCACAGGCCAACACTCTGTCCACTGAGCCAAACCGGCTAAGGCTGTTCTGTTTTAAAGCCTGCACTTTAGCTGTGGGTTAAGTCCTCTCTTAACCTATTTGTGTCTTAACTTCTGCATCTAAAATGAGAAACTGAATTTGTTAACTTAAAAAAGCATAGAAGGAAAAAAAACATCATATAATCATACTTCTCAGAGATCTCACTATTTACATTTTGGGATACCTGTCTTCCTTCTCCCCCCCCC
>NW_005880151.1:0-6519 GCF_000147115.1 Myotis lucifugus | reverse complement strand
AGCCCTGAGTGGCAGCCCCTCCCCCCCACATCGAGCGCTCGGCCCCCCTGACGGACACGCGAGGGCCCGGCTCACGGCCCAGAGCCCCTCTCCGCGGGGAGCCATGTGCCGTCACCCCAACCCCAGAGACGGGAACTTCCCGCCCACTTCCCCTTGCAAGCGAGCGGCTGGGAGTAACGGTGCCGATTAGTGAGGATCCCGCGAGCTCCTAATGGAGCAGCTCCTCACACACAACACGGCTGTTTCATGCCAGGACACGGATGTCACCTACAGGACACGAATGTCACCCGCAGGACACGGATGTCGCCCGCAGGACACGGATGTCGCCTACAGGACACGAATGTCACCCGCAGGACACGGATGTCGCCCGCAGGACACGGATGTCGCCTACAGGACACGAATGTCACCCGCAGGACACAGATGTCGCCCGCAGGACACGGATGTCGCCCGCAGGACACGGACATCGCCCGCAGGACACGGACATCGCCCGCAGGACATGGATGTCGCCCACAGGACACGGACATCGCCCGCAGGACATGGATGTCGCCCACAGGACACGGATGTCGCCCGCAGGACACGGACATCGCCCGCAGGACATGGATGTCGCCCACAGGACACGGATGTCGCCCGCAGGACACGGACGTCGCCCGCAGGACACGAATGTCACCCGCAGGACACGGATGTCGCCCGCAGGACACGGACATCGCCCGCAGGACATGGATGTCACCCGCAGGACACGAATGTCACCCGCAGGACATGGATGTCGCCCATAGGACACGGATGCCTTTGCTGAGGAAGAACTTCCATCACAAGGTCTCCCCCACCTGATGCTTCGTCACGTCTGCACCACGACCTCCCAGGCACAGCAGCAAACCAAACAGCGCCTGGCGGTGCGGCTCCGTGTCAGCGTCACCCATGAACCAGGAGGTCAGGGTTCGATTCCCGGTCACGGCACAGGCCCGGGTGGCAGGCTCCATCCCCAGTGGGGGATGTCCAGAGGCAGCCGATCCACGATTCTCTCTCATCCCTGATGTTTCTCTCTCCCTCTCCCCTCCTCTCTGACATCAATAAGAATATATTTTAAAACAACAAAAATAAATAAAAACCTCGGGGAATGTGCGCTCTCCCTGGTTCAGCCTCATTTCCTGTGTGAGGGGCCGTGATCACACAGCCACGCGCTCAGCTCGGACCCGCGGGCACCAGCCTGTCCCGTTCAGGCCTGAATCCCGTGTTCCCAGGAGCCGAGGGGCCCGGAGGACCGGCCGCCCGCCCGGTGCGTCTACACGAGGCCCCTTCGCGGCTCCGTGCTTATGTCATCGGTGCTTTTCTTGGCCTACGACTCGCCGGGCGAGCTCCCAGGCCGGTGAGGTGACATCATCGGGCCTTTCCCGCGTGACTCCGCACGCTCGGCGCCCCGCCCATCGCACCCCTGGACCCCTGGCCGGGATCCGCGGGAGCAGCACAGCTCCGGACTCAGCAGCCGCTCACCCCGGGCTCCGCTCGGAGACCTCAGGCTTCAGAGACGCGGCCCCAGAGCCTCCCCCGAGGGCAGTGGGGGGAGGGGCTTCTCGATGTTCCACTTAACTCAGCCCACGCCTGTGCTGGCTGGGGTGGCCAGGCCGGGGCTCCCCACACCTGGAACGGCCCCCACCCACCCGCGGGCACCCCTGGCCGGTCCCCCCAAACCGCCCAGCACCCTCGTTCTCGCCCCACAGTGACCGGCTCACGCTCGGGGTGAGGCATTTAGAACGTGTCGCCCCAAATCGTCTCCTTAAATAGAAACGCTTTCGTGTCCAGCTCAGGGCGCGGGAGCCCCAGAGTGGAATCCAAGCCCCAGGCCCTCTGACACTCCGTGTACGGGACGCTCACACCAAAATGAACGTCCGCCCCTCCCCTCTCACACCGGAGGGTTCAGCGACTGTCTGAACACGGAGATTCCCACCAGACTCCTCCATAAACGTCTCCGTGCGGAAACGGAGCCCCAGGCTCAGCCTCCTGCGAACATCACGGAACCCGGTTACCGGAGGCCGACAGAGCAGCGAAAGGTTACAAAGGCTCTTCCTTCCTCCCTGAAGGCTGACGTGGAAATAAAGGCCGAGATGCTTTCTAAGGCAGAGGGTCTTACGGACTTAACTGACGTTCACTCGATAGAAAATCAAAACGGGTTTCTGTTTACTTCTCAGTTAACCCAAAACGTCAATTACCCAAAACGTCAATTACCCAAACCTATGTCATGTGGTTCATCAGCTTCGGGAGTTCTTCACGGCTCTCGGGGCAAGTCCAAGACCGGGGGGCCTCCCTCTTGGGGGAGTGTCTGTTCTACGGAAGGAGAAACGTGCCGACAAGCGAAACCACACTCGGCCGGCCGCGTCGGAAATGCCGGAGGAAGCCTGGGGCGCGGACACGGGGGGTGGGCACGGGTTCGAGGCGTCACAACGGGAAAAGCCCTTTGACGACATGAGTCCAGGGGGGCTCTGGGTGAGGCCTCGCAGGTGTCAGCACCCTGCCCATCGCTCGGAGGGACAACCCGATGAGCCCAACGCAGGACCCAGGGCAGGTGGCGACAGTGAGAGTCAGGATGGACGACGAGACGGAACACACGGCTTCTACCGAGAAAGGGAAACCCAGCCCGCGTCCCCGCGGCAGGAGGCCGGTCCCATCGCTCCGCGCTCCACGCTCCGCGCTGTGGGTGCTCACGCAGAGGAACACCCTTTCTCCGTCACCGACGACAAAGCCCCCGCACAGGCACGGCGGGAGGAACAGGAGCTCCCGGACAACAGGCCACGGGGTCTGAAGCCATTTCATTAAAATAGCACTTTGATCAGAAGGTACTGATCCCGGCCAGTGTGGCTCAGTGGTGAGCGTCAACCTAGGAACCAGGAGGTCAGGGTTCATTCCCGGTCAGGGCACAGGCCCGGGTTGTGGGCTCGATCCCCAGTGGGGGACCTGCAGGAGGCAGCAGATCCATGATTCTCTCTCATCATTGTTCCTCTCTCTCCCTCCCTCTCCCGTCCTCTCTGAAATCAATAAAGATATGTATAAAAATAAAATAAAACACGTTTCTCCTGCAGCGTCCCTGTCCCCTCCCCTCACAGCTGGCGTTTTTCAGAGCGAGCTCAGCCCCGGGCGCATGGGCAGGTTTCACACCAGGTCCGTCTCGTACGGGACGACGCTCAGCCGAAAGGCGCACGCAAAACGCACGAAACCAGGCTCAGAAGGAAACAGGCCCCTGTCCCCCGAGAGGAGAGCCCACCCCGGGTGACGGCTCGTGTTCAGAAAGAGAGAGAACCCCCGGCTCCCCCGCAGCCGGGAGAGCGGACTCACCCACGACGTCGAGGTGGTAGGTGTGGTTGATGGAGCCGCACTCGTTCTCCACCACGCAGGTGTAGTTGCCTTTGTCGGAAGGGACCACGCTCTCCATGATCAGGCTCCAGTGCTGGTTGCGCACCTGCAAGGTCAGAGCAGAGGGGGTCAGTCAGCCCGCGGCCTCAGCACAGAGTGCCCGGCGCAGGCTCCTGATCTAAATAGTCGGGGGTTGAGGAAGGTCAGGACCTCCTGAATCTTGCCCGGCCGGCGGGGCTCAGGGGCTGAGCGTCGACCTAGGAACCAGGAGGTCAGGGTGTGATTCCCGGTCAGGGCACAGGCCCGGTTGTGGGCTGGATCCCCAGTGTGGGGCGTGCAGGAGGCAGCCGATCCATGATTCTCCCTCATCATGGGTGTTTCTCTCTCTCTCTCCCTCTCCCTTCCTCTCTGGAATCAGTAAAAATATATTAAACAGAAGAAAAAGCATCTCCTGAACCCTAACTGCCCTCATGCGAGCACGCGGAAGGTGACAAACGGGAGCAACGGTCGCGGCGGTGAATGGCGAGCAGCGGACACGTGTGTTCAGACGCCCAGGCGTGTGGGCGTGAGTCACTGTCACAGGTCCGAGGGCCCCCTGAGTCGGGGCCCCGAGCACCACCTGCAGTGCCCGTGCCCAGGGACGGTGCACCCCCAGCTGGCCCACCCGCTCGCCCACTCCCCGCGGCTCACGCCCCGAGGGCCTCAGAGACGACACACGCGGGAAGCACGTCGCCACGCTCCTGCCCATGGGCGTCCACGTGCAAACAGACTGCTCCCTGCTGCTCCCCCTGCTTTCACACACGTGAACAGACACATGTGAATAGACTCACTAGGACCCAGCGCACCCCGGGTCAGGCTCCAGCACGTCACTCCCTCCCACATGGTCTCTCCCTCGCACATCGGCGCTGAGCCTGGGACCAGGGACGGCGGAGGGACGGCAGGAGGCCACGGGCAGGTCAGGGCTGGGCCGGAGGGTGCAGTTGGCTCATCCGCGCCCCCGTGTCAGGGTGGCTGTCGGCTTAGAGAGGCAGCAGCAGCAGGGATGCGGCTGTGAGGGCACTGCCACCCGAGGACACTTCTCACGCAGGGTCAGCGCTGCGCACGCCACGCTGCACACTCCATGCTGCACATGCTGACGCCGAGGTCAAAAGGAAGATCCACTCACCACCAAGTCTTAGGAAGGACCATGGGCTGAAGGCTGGACTCTGTTTTTTTTTTTTTTTTTAATAGACTTTCATTGATGTCAGAGAGGAAGGGAGAGGGAGAAGGAGACAGAAGCATCAATGAGAGAGAATCATTGACCGGCTGCCTCCTGCACACCCCCTACTGGGGATGGAGCCCGCAACCCGGGCCTGTGCCCTTGACCAGAATCGAACCCGGGACCTTTCAGTCTGCAGGCCGACACGCTATCCACTGAGCCAAACTGGCGAGGGCTTTTTTTTCTCTTTTAATAACAGCTTTACTGAAATATAAATTAACACACCACATCACTCAGCCATTGAAGTTGTACAATGCAATGAGTTTTGGTATGTTAGTATTTTTTAAAACTATGGTAACTATATATAACAAAATTTACTACTTTAACCATCCTTTAGAAATTTTTAAATTCTCTTGTAATCTTTATTGTTGAAAGTGTTACAGGTGTCCCCTTCCCCCACTGACCCCCTGCAGCCCTACTGCCTGGCCCCACGGGTTGTGCACACAGATCTGATCTCTCCCACCCGCCCTCCCCGCCACCCCGCCCGCTCGCTGCAGTTCAACAGTCCGTTCGCTGCGTCCATGTCTCTGGATCTACTTTTGTTCATCAGTTTACGTTCATTAGATTCCACATGTGAGTGAGATCCTGGGACACTTGTCTTTCTCTCACTGGCTTCCTTCACTCAGCATCATGCTCCCCAGGTCCCTGCAGGCTGCCCCAGAGGGTAAGGGATCCTCCTTCTTCGCAGCTGCATAGCATCCCATGGTGTGACTTCCACAGCTCTTACCCACGCGTCTGCTGACGGGCACTCGGCTGTTTCCAGATCTCGGCTCTTGTCAATGGTGCTGCGGTGAGCATGGGGCGCACATGTTCATCTGATGGGGTTTCAGATTCCAGGATATCGTCCCAGAAGGGGGATCGCTGGGTCAGAGGCAGAGCCACGTTCCATTTTCTGAGGAAACGCCGTGCCATTTCCCAGTGGCTGGCAGCCTGCGACCCCCCACAGCAGCGCACGGCACGAGGGCCCCCTTTTCCCGCATCCTCCCCAAAGGCTGGACTCTTCTCCACAAAACCACCAGCAATACACACAGACGGGGTCCGAGCAGCCGGTCACGGAGCCCCCCCCGCCCTGCCTGACCGAGGACACTGCCCGGCCCATCTCGCGGGGCTGATGACGGACGGGCACGCTCACCCCGCAGTTTAAGTGATCGCAGTAAAACGGATCTGGAGGCCAGGGACCAACAGCTGAGCAGGTCTGCGCTCTGGGCTGGGGGACACCCCCCCTCGGGTCTCGGCTGGGCCACAGCCTTGCAGCCGGACCACAGCGAGAGGCGAGGTCCCTCCCAGGCTGCCGGCACCTTCTGCAGAAAGCACTGCAGCTGCTCTCACAAGAGAAGAGGCGGCGCCGACTTTCCCAGGACAAATTGAAACGACCCAGCCCGGCCGGCAGGGCTCAGGGGCCGAGCGTCGACCTAGGAACCAGGAGGTCAGGGTTCGATTCCCGGTCGGGGCACATGCCCGGGTTGCAGGCTCGATCCCCCGTGTGGGGCGTGCAGGAGGCAGCCGACCCATGATTCTCTCTGGTCATTGATGTTTTTCTCTCTCCCCCTCTCCCTTCCTCTCTGAAATCAATAAAAATATTAAAAATAAATAAATAAAAATAAAACTCTGCCTAAATCCCAGCCCCTGGCTGCCGACCTGGAGCTGTCGGCCCAAAGCATGAGGCAGCAGGGCCAGCTCCCTGGCTCAGCTCCCGGCGAATGTCCCCCAACGAGACCCTCCCTCCCCCAAAGCTCTCGGGGTGCCAGGGAGGGGACTCCCCGGCTCTGAGCAGCCAGTCCTGGGGAGGCGACTCGGGGTGAAGCCACAGGCCGGCGTCACCGAGCCCGTAATCCCGCACGCGGCCCGGCTGTAAACACAGGTCTCTGGGCCCCTGCTCAGATGTAGCTCCCGTGAGCCCTTAATCGTGGCCAAGGCCA
>NW_005880150.1:0-6519 GCF_000147115.1 Myotis lucifugus | reverse complement strand
GTGTTCTAATCCACTCAGCATTTGGGCTGTTTAAAAAAATCTTAAATATTGAGAATTGTGTTGCTATGAATGTAGGGGTGCATATATTCTTCCTAATTGGTGTTGTTGATTTCTTGGGATACTTTCCTAGAAGTGGGATTACTGGGTCAAACGGAAGTTCCATTTTTAGTATTTTGAGGAAACTCCATACTTTTTTCCACAGCAGCTACACCAGTCTGGATTCCCACCAGCCGTGTACGAGGGTTCCCTTTTCTTCACCTCCTCACCGGCACTTTTTGTTTGATTTGTTGATGGTAGCCATTCTGACAGGTGTGACATGATACCTCATTTTCATTTTTATTTGCATCTCTAAGATGATTAGTGACTCTGAGCATTTTTTCATTGATCTCTTCGCTTTCTGTATGTTCACTTTGAACAAGTGTCTATTTGGGTCATTTGCCCATTTTTTTAATTGGATTGTTTGTGTTTCTTTTGTTAACTTGTGAGTTTCCTATATGTTTTGCAGCTTAACCCCTTATCAGATGTATCGTTGAGAAATATGTTCTCCCATGTAATAGACTCTCTTGTTTTGCTAATGATTTCTGTTGATTGCAAAAGCTTTTTATTTCATATAGTCCCACGTTTATTTTTTCCTTAGTTTCCATTGTCCTGGGACAGTGATGGCGAACCTTGTGAGTTCGGCATGTCAGCATTTTGAAAAACCCTAACTTAACTCTGGTGCCGTGTCACATATAGAAATTTTTTGATATTTGCAACCATAGTAAAACAAAGACTTATATTTTTGATATTTGTTTTATATATTTAAATGCCATTTAACAAAGACAAATAAACCAAAAAAATGAGTTCCCGTGTCACCTCTGACACGCATGTTACAGGTTCACTGTCCTAGGAGATGTATCGGTAAACATATTGCTATGAGAAATATCTGAGATTTATGGACTATGGTTTCTTTTAGGACTTTTTTTTTGGTTTCACCTCTAACATTTAAGACTTTTATTCATTTTGAGTTTTTTCTTGTGTATGGTGTAAGTTGGTGGTCTAGTTTAATCTTTTTGCATGTACCTGTCCAATTTTACCAACACAATGAAACAGACTATCTTGTCTAAATTGTATGCTCTTGCCTCCCTTGTCAAAAATTGAGCACAGTGACTTGGGTCAATTTCTGGGTTCTCTATTCTGTTCCATTGAACTACATGCCTGTTCTTGGGGCAGTACCAGGCTTTTTTCATTACAGTGGCTTTGTAGTATAACTTGATAACTGCTATTGTGATCCCTCCATTTTTGTTCTTCTTTCTCAAGATTGCTGCAGCTATTTGGGGTCTTTTTTGGTTCCATGTAAATTTTGGGAGTGTTTATTCTAGGTCTGTGAAATATACCTTTGGTGTTTTAATAGGAATGGCATGGAATCTGTAGACTGCCTGGAGTAATAGGGACATTTTAATGATATTATTCTGCAAATCCTTGAACACAGTATATTTTCCCACTTGTTTATATCTTCCTCTATCTCTATTTTCTTTTTTTCTCTTTATTAAGTATTAAAAATGTGTCCTTACCTCCCCATTGCCCCCCATAGCGCCACTCACCCCCCGGTGTCTGTATCCATTGCTTATGTTTATATGCATGCACACAAGTCACTTGGTTGATATCTATCTCTATTTTCAATGTCCTCTATTTTTTGGAGCATAGGTCTTTTACCTCCTTGGTTAGGATTATTCCTAAATATCTTAATTTTTTGTTGCAATGGTTAATGGGATAGTGTGTGTGTGTGTGTTTGTTTCTATTTCTGAGAGTTCACAATTGTATAAAAATGACATATTTCTGGTTGCTAACTTTGAATCCTACTACGTTTCTCAATTTATTATATCTAGTAGTTTTTTTATTGCGTCTTTAGGTACAATATCATGTCATCTGTGAATGAGAGTTTTACTTCTTTCTAATTTGGATGCCTTTTATTTCTTCTTCTTATCTGATCACCATGGCCAGTAATTCCAGTACAATTTGAACAAGAGTGTGAAGGCGGATATTCTGTCTTGTTCCTGTTCTTAGGGGATATGGTTTTAATTTTTGCCCATTGAGTAGGATGTAGGCTGTAAGTCTGTCATATATGGCCTTGGTTATGTTGAGGTATGTCCCTTCTATTCTCACTTTGCTGAGTTATTTTAAAAAAAACAGGGTGTTGGATTTTTGCCTAATGCTTTCTCTGCATCGATTGATATGATCATGTGATTTCTTTTACAATCTGGTTTATTTATTTTTTTTTGGTCTTGCAATCTATGTATGTGCTGTATCACATTAATTGATTTGCGAATATTGTACCACCCTTGCATCCCCAAAACAAATCCCACTTGGTCATGATGTTTGATGTCTTTATTGTATCGCTGGACCTGGTTTGCTAAAATTTTGTCAAGGACTTCACTGTCCAGGTTCATCAGGGATATTGGCCTGTAGTTCTTTTTCTTTTTTCAATATATTTTATTGATATTTTACAGAGAGGGAGAGGGATAAAGAGTTAGAAACATCAATGAGAGAGAAACATTGATCAGCTGCCTCCTGTACACCTCCTACTGAGGATGTGTCCACAACCAAGGTACATGCCCTTGACTGGAATCGATCCTGGGACCCTTCATTCACAGGCCAACGCTCTATCCACTGAGCAAACTGTTTAGGGCCTGTAGTTCTTTTTCTTTGCCATATCGTTATCTGGTTTTGGAATTAGGATAATGCTGGCTTTGTAAAACGAGCTTGGAAGTGTTGTATACTCTTGGATTTGTTGGAATGGTGTGAGGGGTATAGTTGTTAGTTCTTTGAATGTTTGGTAAAACTGTTTCAGTAAGCCATCTGGACCAGACCTTTTCTTTGCTGGGAGTTTTTTGTTTTAATTACTGCTTCAATTTCATTGGTAGTTATTGGTCTTTTCAGGTTTTCTGATTCTTCCTGAATGAGCTTTGGAAGGTTGTATTTTTCTAAGAATATGGGCATTTTGTCCAGGTTGTCCTGTTTGTTGGAATAATGTCCATCATAGTATTTTCTTACAGTCCCTTGTATTTCTGTGGGGTCAGTTTTTACGGCACCTCATTCTGTATCTGTCAAGTCCACTTCCCAGTTCTTGCCATTCCCTGGGCATCTTTCCTGATTGTAAATTGTCTGCTCAGCTGCATGTAATTTGTTAATAACAAGTGGGTGCTCTTTGATTTAGTTGTATTTCCAGTTTGGCTCAGGACGAGATGCACAATACATCAGCCTATTCGGCCACCATTTATTTTATTTTTTTTTTTACCACTTTCTGATCCTTGCTGTTAAAACCAGCCAGAGTGACCTCCGTACAGCTCAAAAATGCACAGGGCAGGCTCCCACCTGGAGCCTGCCAACCCGTCCCAGACTTCCGCAGTGAAGACCCCCACTGACCAACGCTGGTTTCACCTCCCACCATCGCTGCTGTCACCTCTCACAGGTATCCTGGTCCATTGTGTACTGTCCTCCACTAGATGCCAGTTCCCAAGTACAGGGGACTCTGTATTTGGGGAATCTGAAACAGTTCAGCTCAACAGTATGCAAAGCCACAGTCATTATATGTTTTCCTTATGCCCACCCATGGCTGCTGAGTCTCCATCCAGCCTGATTCAAGTTCTCATCCATACAGCTTTCTCTCAGCCCACCCGCTCAAGGAACCTGGACCATGAGCTGGCAGGAACACGTTCACAGGCACCCAAACTCTCTGCCCCCTCAACCGCACCCCCCAGCAGCACACTATTCCCCAGAATCCAGGTACTATGCCCTCATTTCAGGTCTTCCATGCACAGGCAAAACTTAGGGGCGGGGGCACACCAACCACAAATCATCCTCCAAATGTGGAATTATATTGAGACCAATCCTCTCCTTCTGGAAATGCTTGTATTACAGAATGTTCCCACCATTGAAAATAAACAAAACCATATCCTGGAGAATCCATGCTACCTCCAGGACGGATGGGTGAAGGGGTAGGGGAGAGGTGTGCTGTATTTTTAATAAAGTGCAAAATAATCCCTAAAATGAAAAAAAAAACAAACAGACGTAAACACCAGTGGGTCTCAGGGGTGTGAATGGGTTGGCGGGAGGCAGGATTTTCTAAAGGTGAACTGATTTCAGGGCCCATAGCATCAGGGGGCTTCTCCCAGATACAGAAGTAGGTTCATTTGCAGCAGGCCAGGTGCCTGGCGGGTGGGGAGAAGCAGGCTGGAGAGTCCTCTGGATGGAGACAGAAGAGCCCTGGCCAGTACATCTCAGGCACACACAGAACCCCAACCCTCCCAGGGCCTTACCTCTCTGCCAAACACTGGGAAGGGCACAGTGAGCCCACCTGCAGTGGGAACATCCCAGGTAAATGCAGGAGTGAGCAAAGGTGGGTTGTGCCGGCAGAGGCCCCATCTCAGGGCACCAGGGTGAATGTTTGGATTTTATGGTAATCCTCACCTGAGGATATTTTTCCATTGATTTTCAGCCAGAATTCAAGGGAAGGGGGAGAGGAAGGGAAAGACTGGGAGAGACATCAATGTGAGAGAGGAGGAAAAATTAGATGCCTCCTACAAAGCTCCATAGGGGCCAGGATCAAACCTGCAAACAAGAACCAAAAAGTCACGCAGTCTTTATTTCAAGGCCATGGGCAGCAATGCACTAAAAGCCAATATTGGTCAAAGAGTGATTTCCTGGCACTATGCTGTCCCTTCTAAAGCACAGAAACGTTGGGATCCACACAATTTCTGTAAAATATATAACGTAGACCACAATAGTGCTTGAAAATCATCCCTGGGGGTGAATATAACCAAGAAAATTAAAGGTACTAAAGAAAAAATACCTTTACTAAAGATCACAAACCAGAAAACAGGACAAGGCGGTTTGCAGGTTGGTGAATCAGAATTTTAAACAATTCATCACAGCATAATGTGAGAACCACATATCCGTGACAGAGGCCGCACTTCTTAGCTGAGGAAGGTGCCCTGTATGAACCGTGGGTCAGGTGCATTACCTCCTCGGAGATAAATGAAGATTCTGTCAGGAGCGGAGGGTTCCTAATGTTCTCAAGCACAAGTGACAACACAGAATACATTTCCCCTGAGCACGCAGTGGTTGGGACTGATACACACTCTTCAGGCGAGCCAGGTGGTAGAGGGGAAATCTCTTCAGCCACAGATCAATCGGATAGAAGACCTGGGCATGTTACAAAGTGCAATGCACCTCGTTTAAGCTTCACCTGTACTGGAAACATGAGGAATCTAGAAGAGTGTATGTCCCATTAAAAGGGGTTTAAATTCAGGAAAATAGGTCGCAAAGAGTCTCCTTCATTGTTGTTATTCTAAGTGAATAAAAGGAAACATTCCCTGCACATTTAACACTTCTCTCCAGTGTGAACTCTCAGATGTTTATTAAGGCTGGATTTTTGGCTAAAAGACTTCCCACATTCAGTACACTCATGTGGCTTCTCTCCAGTGTGAACTCTGAGGTGTACAGTGAGGTGAGTCCTTGTACGAAAGGACATCCCACATTCTCTACACTCATATGGCTTCTCTCCAGTGTGAACTCTGAGGTGTTTAATGAGGTAATCCCACATACGAAAGGACAACCCACATTCCTTGCACTTATATGGCTTTTCTCCTGTGTGAACGCTGTTGTGTTGTCTGAGGTTAGACCTGTAACGGAAGGATTTCCCACAATGTCTGCACTCATATGGTTTCTGTCCAGTGTGAACTCTGAGGTGTACAGTGAGCTGAGCCCTTGTACAAAAGGACTTCCCACATTGTCTACACTCATATGGCTTCTCTCCAGTATGAACTCTGAGGTGTCTAGTGAGTTGAGCCCTTGTACAAAAGGACATCCCACATTCTCTGCACTTATACGGCTTTTCTCCTGTGTGAACGCTGCTGTGTTGATTGAGGTTAGACTTGGAACGAAAGGATTTCCCACATTCCCTACACTCATATGGTTTCTGTCCAGTGTGAACTCTGAGGTGTCTAGTGAGCTGAGCCCATGTACGAAAGGACATCCCACATTCTGTACACTCATATGGCTTCTCTCCGGTGTGAACTCTGAGGTGTTTAGTGAGCTGAGCCCTTGTACGAAAGGACATCCCACATTCTCTGCACTTATATGGCTTTTCTCCTGTGTGAACGCTGTTGTGTTGTTTCAGGTTAGACTTGGAGCTGAAGGATTTCCCACAATGTCTGCACTCATATCTTTTCTGTCCAGTGTGAACTCTGAGGTGTACAGTGAGCTGAGTCCTTGTCCGAAAGGACATCCCACATTCTCTGCACTTATATGGCTTTTCTCCTGTGTGAACGCTGTTGTGTCGATTGAGGTTAGACTTGGAACGGAAGGATTTCGCACAATGTCTGCACTCATATGGTTTCTGTCCAGTGTGAACTCTGAGGTGTACAGTGCGCTGAGCCCTTGTACGAAAGAACATTCCACATTCTCTACACTCATACGGCTTCTCTCCGGTGTGAACTCTGAGGTGTCTAGTGAGCTGAGTCCTTGTATGAAAGGACA
>NW_005880149.1:0-6521 GCF_000147115.1 Myotis lucifugus | reverse complement strand
GGTAGACTCCAGGGCCACTTTACCCCCATGACAGGTGCCTCTGTCCCACACCATGTCTAATCCAGATGATAAATGCAGCCCTGCCTTCTAGTGTCACAAAAATATTTCAGTCACATGAGCACTACTTGCAACCCAGAAAATTTTTATTGAAGATTTGAAGGCCTTGAGGTGCAAAGGTGTTAAGTTGCAGTTATGCAAACAAGTTTAATTATTTGAAAATCATTTGAAGGTCGTTAGGGTATATTCGAAGCTGCTATAACAAAGAGATCCCAAAATACAGTGGATCAGTGAAGACAGAATTTGACTTCTCACCCACACCCATGAAACAGTATTGGCAGAGGTGGTCCAGGGATGGTTCAGGGAGAGATGATCAATCAATTGCTTATCAATGTGTACATTTCAGGGCATGTCTATGTTCATACTCATTCATCTAAATAGAATCACAGTGTTTGTGAAGGTTATAAATGCAGACTGATTCAGATGGGTTCTTTGGTCGCTCCAATACCCTGAGTGGGTTTGTCATTTTAACATGATTTTCCAAAATGGTGAACAACTAATTTTTGATAAAATTCCTAACAAAATACATGCCTCCTGTACAAAATTAAGGGAAAATTACATGATCATTGCATTCCTGGAAAATTCACTATTATTAAAATCACCCAAGTGGACATTATTTCTATATATTCAATAGGGTCATTCAACATCATGTAGATGTGGAAATGGCCTTTTATTGGGTTAGGACTGTCCAATGTTCCAGAGGACATCCAGCATCCGTGACCCACCCAGTAAATGCGAGCAGTGTCCCTACATAGTACAGCAATAAAAATGCGCCCCCCCCCCCCGATTTTCAAAATGCCCCCTATGGGTGGCATTGGCCCCACTGAGAGCCATTGCTCTAAAGAAACTTGGGTGGAGGGTTCTTTCTCTGACTTTGGGACTGAGGTTCATTCTGAGCCAAAGCGCACATGTGCCTTCTTTCAAAGGGTTAGTTGTAAGAAAGCAGAGTTTTTGCCCTCAGTGAAGGATGCAGGCTGAGATATTATGCACTTGTGTGCGGACACTTTAACCATATCACCACGCTTGTCCTAATGCTCCCTCTGACTTTTTGACTGTGATTTTCTCCACATGGATTTCAGTGAGAAAAAGGAATTGAGGGAGAAAAGTCAAAAGCAGTCTTTTTTCTTGCTACAAATGTCTTAGACCCATTATTGTAAGATGTGTAAAAGTACTACATTTATAGAAAGGTCGAAGTAATAGCAAACAAGGTGAGGACATTTACTTCTAACTGGCAAGGTATAATCTTCCTAAAAGGAATCTGAACATTGACTTATTCACCTGTGCATTTAGGCTCTTTGCTGTCAAAGGAAACTGGAGATTTGAGGGCAAATGTTAACCTAAAATTCACACACAGCTGCATGCGAATATTCAGAGCACAGTTTTACTTTAATTCTGTAAAAAACCTTAATCATTCTTGCATTTAGCTCCTGGTAGTAAGCAAATTTATTTTTAAAAGATCAGATTCTCATTCCTTAGTTCGCCATCTATCTATCTATCTATCTATCTATCTATCTATCTATCTATCATTCTTGGTTACTGAATCCTTATAACTGTTTTTCAGGCAGTTATAAGATTCATGATTATCTATGACTGTAACAATTACTCTGGCCCCCCAGACTCTTTAACTATAAAATGGGGGAGGGAGGTTGAACTTCCAGTTCAAGACTTTACATTTCAGGAACCCTAACTGTAGCTGAATGACCCGGTATTCAATAGCAAGGATATTCTTCTAATAAATGTACAAAATGACAGACTGTCCCAGCAGAAAATTCAGATTTCCCTTCTGCATTGTCATTTATCTCGGTTCACTGTCACATCATTGCAGCTCACAATCTGGGTTTGAACCTCAGGCATGCTGCTCATTAGCTATGCGACCTTTTGGAATGATCACTTAACATCTCAGTGCCTCAGTTTCTCCATGTGTGAAATAGAGTCTCCATAGGGTTCTCATGAGTCCTAAATAAACCTGCACGTTAACTGCTTCAAATGGTCCCCAGCTCACGGTGAAAATTTGGCTGATATTCACGGAACTGAATGAGGTCATTTCATTCCTGGACATTGCTCCTGATTCGCTTTTACCCATTGCCAGGGCTGATGTAGAAAATTTTGCATTCCACATTTCAGAGATTTGGATTGGAAGGAATTTTGGAAATCACATTGAACCTGGCAGTGTCCAGCTTCCCACAGATACTATGGAATATTTGCTCAGCCTGTCACGTTGGCTCCGCAGGGCTCAGCTGACACATTTCAGGAGTCCCCCACACCCCCGTGACAGTTTTATAGCACAGTAATTTAACTTTGTCCATAACCCTGAGAGAGGTGCACTTGGCTTCCTATTATAATGTGACAAATGGAGGCTTGAGTCTTCCTGTTCACATCAAATACATGGGTTTTTAACTTGAAAATGCTAAGTATAATGGACTTTGGTTTTCCCATAAATTGATATTTTGTACCATATCCTTTAAATGTTAGGAGCTGCTCTCTTTCTTCACTCCCAGTGCAAGTTCCTCAGTCCTTGTGGGAATTTCAAACTTGAATTAGAGGTAGCAGGGCCACATCAAGGCTTGTGTGCCCTCAAATTCATATGTTGAATCCTAAACCCCAAGGTGATGGTATTAGAAGGGTGGGGCCCTCATGAATGGGATTAGTGCCCTTGTAAAAGACATCAGAGGACTCCCAACCCCCTGCTCCAACGGGAGGAGATGATGAAAGACAGCTGTCTATGAACCAGGAAGTAAACCTCACCAGATCCCAAATCTGCCTGCGCCTTGATTTTGAACTTTCCAGCTTTCAGAACTGTGAAAAACAAATGTTTTTTGTTATAGGCCCCTAGTCTCAGGTGTTCTAGCAGCCCACATGAACATAACTAAGGTAAAGAAAGTGAAGCACTTGCTTCAAGCACAAAATTTAAGAGGGCAGCAGGAAACTCAGTAATCCAGATAAATAACATCTTAATGTAATATTGTTAAAAAACCAAAATTAATTAAAAATCCCACAATGAATGAAAAAAAGTCAAAATTTTAAAGTAAGACTAGCTCAGTAATAGGGCCAATGTGAGACATGAGTCAAAAGGAATCGGTAATGCTATTCCTGTTTGTTTGTTTTTAAAACCAACAACTGTGATATTTTGTTCATCATGGATGTTTTGGTATTCATTTTGATTTTACAAAATATTGTGTTGTAATATTATTTATCTGGACAACCGAATTTGTGGCATTCCCTTCCCCACCATTAGATTTTGCTCCTGCACCTGATACCTCCCTGGTGGAATTCCTTTTATCGTCAAATCACATTCAGGAAACTTACAGGTTCTCCACAGGTGGAGTTCATCTGAGCAGAAGGGGTGTGAGCAGATGGCCACAGACAGGGGAAGGAACTCCAGAGGTGTGTTTTGTCTAAGATTGATCACAGAGCCTCTAGGGGGAGCACTATAAACTTTCCAGGCCCCAGGCTTGCTAATTAAGAAACCAAGGGGCCAGAGGTGGGCAGCCACAGCATAATCTCTGCATGGGGATCACCAATGGAAAGCTGGTAAGCAGAGAGAGACAACAGACTGAGGGGTCTGCTGATGGAAGCTTTGTTGAAACCTGTCGCTAGGAGTTAGGATTCCATGTGCTTTTGGTTTTTAACTACCACCTCAAAAATCAGTAGATTCTCTAAGCCAGAGCTTGGCAAACTTTCTCAGTCAAAGAGAAAGTAGATATTAGATATTTAGGCCTATAGGCTGTATAGTTCCTGTTAGACAACCACCAAAATCTGTCATGACAGTGTGAAAGCAGTCACAGGCAATACATGCATGGTGTTCCAACAGAACTCTAGTAGGGACACTAAAATGTATGTTTCATGGGATTGGTGCATTTGCAAAAGATTCTTCTTCTTTGGAAGCAGGATTTGACTCCAGGGGCCATAGTAGTTGGTGGACCACTGCTCCAGGCCAAAGTGAAAATACCCAATTGCTCTTGCCTCTGATATAATCGGTGATTCCTTTCAGCAAAGTCTTTTAAAGAATCTTAGAAGGTACTTTGAAATGTGTTAAATTTCTAAGATGGGAGTTATGATTTTTATATGGATGTTGAGAGAGAGTCAATCCAAGAGGACCACAGGTTTGTTGTCCTAAATCACTATGTTGCATTCTGTTGCTCCCAATATGCCCCTCTCACTCTTTGTAGTTCTCTGTATCGAACATTTAAATGGTCTGCAGTTCTCTCATCTGACCAACACTTCTGTGAGGGTGGATGTTCTGTCTGTCTTATATCCTTCCCTCCCAGGACACATTTGGCACAAAGCAGGATCTCAATAAATGATGAATGAATAAACATGTTTATGTCCCCCCCCAAAAAAAATAGCAGACTATTTCTATATTTCAGGCTATCCAACAACTATGTTTGTAAACAAGCATATTTTTACAGAGATTTATGAAGACATTAATCCGCTAGGAAAAATAACTATTTGATTTTTCAGAGGAAAGATACATTAACATCAGTAGACAGTGATAAACTACTCCGTTTTTTTCTGATATATTATTCACTACCCACTATAAAATAAAAAATCAGAAAAAGACTTAAATGGTTATATCTTGGCTTTAAATGAATAAAATAAAGCATTTCCTTACTTTCAAAATAAACCAGGAATCCCAGAGTATCTAAATGTTCCAAAGGGCTGGTTTTCGACAGGAATCAGTCACCCTTTGTTAACACAAAGGGAATGTGCTGGGTCTGGTAATTCAATTTTAAGATCAATGCTGTTCAATTATTTAGTAATAAATCCTCCCGGAACAGCATTACACAAGCACTGTGCTATTTTTCAATAGGGTTGGGGGGAGGTGAGATGGCAATTTATTGATCAGATGAGACTGTAGGGGACTGATACATTCTACAAATGTAGAGTAAGCCCAACAACACTGAACACTACTTAGAAATTATTCCAGTATTTTATCTATACATGAAGACTATATTGTAAAGCACTGGCATTTTTTCAGTTCAAACATTATCTCAGCAGATTCTCATTCTACCCAAGGTAAAGTTCTAAGGTTACATAAAGGAAGAGTCATTAGCAGGGAAAACTATCTTTGAAAATCCCTTAAGGAGGCATCAGATTGGAAATTGCCATATTACTGGTCAACGACATCCACCTGGCCACTTTCTCCTGGGTAGGAAGAGATCTCTGTTTTTATAGGTACTAGTAAGTAGCGCAGGAGGTAGTGGGCTTGTGTTTTCAGCCAATGCCGTGGAAAAGGGCACTTATCCTATGAAACACAATTGAGCCCTGGCCAGGGAGGCTCAGTTGGTTGAGCATCGTCCCATGCACAAAAAGGCCACTGGTTCTATTCCTGGTCAGGGCACAAGCCCGGCGTTGTAGGCTCGATTCCCAGTAGGGTGATGTTTCTCTATCACATCGATGTTTTTCCCTCTCTTTCCCTTTCTCTCTCTCTCTCAAATCAATAAAAACATATTTAAGCATAGATAAAAAACACAACTGAGAAGGGGCTAGGGGAAGAAAGAGGCACATGTGTATTTCTCATGTCACACTCACTCTGGAGTAATTTGTTCATTGGTTGGATTGAGGGGACAGTGGCTTGCACTGTTAAAGGTAAAGCTGAAGGTCTGTTCATTGAACTCGACTCAACCTGCTTGCTGGGCTCGTTGACTCTCCCGTGCCCTCTGGACGGCGTGCTGGCTGCTTCGTCTCGGCTACCAGGCTAGTCTTGGCTCCTCCGCACACTTCTGCTAAGCTCCGTGCTCACCACGTGTAGCTGTGCTGTCTTAAATCTGTTCATGGTAATTGTACTTGCTATTATAATTATATAATTTAATTAAGTATCATGTACACTGATAAATTACAAGTGTGAAAAGGGACTTGTTGCTACGAAAACTAAATTGAATGCTTTGGAAAACATTGAGAAAGGAAATTATCTAAAGAAATGCTGTCAAATGTTAAGACAGTGAAAATATAAAAAACTAGTAGTCTGGACTCAAATTACATTAAAAGTCTTCTAAGGTCTTGCAGCACTTTCAAGGCACTAAAAGTGGAAATTAGAGCTATGCATCCTATTATTAGCAGATAGAAAATAGACTGCTAATCAGAAGATGTACACTCAGGGATGGAAATCTACATAAAAAATGGGAAGATTGCAGATTTGTATGTTTTAAAAACTTAAAATAAAATGCGTCAGGCAAACACTGGGAATTGTTCAGTCATATTTATTCTTTACTTCCTCCTTTAATTATAGAAACCATGAGGTCTATCTGGGCCACAGCATCCAAACCAGAGGAGAAATGTCTAGGGGAGTCTTGCCCATCACTATGGCCATGTGACTAAGCTCCGGGCAAAGGTACGTGAGCAGAAGTGGGTGCCCATTTCTGTCATGCCCTTAAGAGGAAAGGGCACACTCACACTCTCACTGACTTCTCCTTTCCATCGGCTGGGACATCCATATGGTGGTGGGAGCTGGAGCTACTCCAGGG
>NW_005880148.1:0-6522 GCF_000147115.1 Myotis lucifugus | reverse complement strand
GGTATGTACCTAGAAGTGGAACTTCTGGGCCATCTGGTGACTCGCGTTTTCCAACGTGGCCCCGCTCTTTTACATTTCCACCAGCAATGTATGAGGGGTCCAATTTTTAAACATTCTCATGAATGTTTTTTTAAAAAATATAGCCATCCTACTGAGTACTGAGTGGTATTTTATTATAGTTTAGAGCAGAGCTATTGACTGTAGGTTGACTTGACCTTGAACTCCATAAGGCAAATCTCTTCTATGCTCAGCCTTCAACCAGCCTCTGCCAAATCTCTCAGGCCCCTGGTAGGAATAGGCTCCTACATCTGAGCAAGGATGGACTTGAGTTCTTCACTTTCAGTTGACCTCAGTTCTTCACTTTCAAGTGACTAACCTTGCTAGTTCTTTGGGTGAATGGATGCCCTCAAAAAAAAGTTCACAGGATCTGCCCACTATGAACATAATATTCCTATGGGCTGAGACTGGCCCTGCCCATTCAGATAGGCTTCCATTCTCATGTTAGAGAATGGAATAGCAACTAGATTTTAAATATATTAAAATATATTTAAATATAGTAAATATATTTAATACAGTAAACATATTTACTATATTAAATAGCAGCTAGATTTCTTCTCTTTACTTTTCTGGATTCCTACCAGAGAAACACTCTGACCTTTGGAGGGTCCTCTTAGTGCCCTGGGAGGAATTTTATTTGCCTTTTGTCAGGAATAAGCACTTAGTGTGGTTTATTTGATAGAGAGGTGTAAATTCCATCTGCCACAGTCACTGACTTCCATCATTTAAACACTAAAATATTCTCAATCCCTCCTTTGAAGAATAGCCCTATATTATTATTGGTATGTAACTGGGTAATGGGTGTAAAGACTCTTCTTTTAGGACCCTGTATTGATGGATGGTCTCCAAGGGTACATGTGTGTCTGGTGGGTCAAGGAGAACCTAGGAATGTGAGTGCAGCTGGTGTATGGCGTTAGGAGGGCTTGATTGACTAGTGAAGAAGTCCAATCATCTTTTCTCTCCCAGGATTGAGAGAGCCAGGGACACTGCTGCCCTAGGAAGAAATCTATGTAGGAAGGTCAAAGGCAGGTCAATAGATCAAAGGAGAGACAGAGGCTGCTGCTATGATTAGAGGGAAAAAAAATAGAATATTGGGGGGTTAGTTATGGTTATGGGAAATATTAATTGTGCTCTGTTAACCATGATTGTCTTGTGTTGGTTCAAGAAAGGCCATTCTGACCTGGCTAAGAGTTGTATGCCCCGGGGACCTGGGGGTCAATCTTGGTCTAGGGAGTCAGCTTTGGAATGTGGTCCATTCTCCTTCAAGAACAGCCTATTATCGTGAAAAGATTAACAACCTTGTTGCCCAAACAATGGATTCCCACCCCAGCCTCCTATTTCTCCCTCCCTGTAATCCCTACTTCCCCATGTAATCTTTGTTTTACCACAGATAAGCAGCTGGCTTATAGGGGGCCGCAAAGCAGATTTTTGTGGATGACCTCTTGCTCTCCCATGCTGCTGGCAGTATAGGAATACACATTCATATTTATTTAATATGAGTTTATTATTTGTAATGAACACTCATATGATTCAACCCTGTCTCTGCTTAATTGGCTCAAGTAGTGACAGGCAACCCAGACTCTTTGATTGTCCCATTACACTATCTCTGATCCTTTTCCCGTGCTGTTCTATCCTGTTTACACAGCTCTCCCACTCCACTCACCAACCAAACCTCTACCATTGTCCTGGGCCTCACCTACTAATGGCACATGATCTTGGTCAGGAAGCATCCTGTGAAGCCCCAGGACTTGCCAAGTGCCTCTCCCTGGTATTTACAAAGCACCTTGGGCTTAAGTGCCCATCAGTAGATGAGTGGCTAAAACAGCTGTGGTACATTTATACCATGGAATACTGTGCAGCAGTAAAAAAGAATAATCTCTTATCCTTTGAGGTAGCATGGAGGGACCTGGAGAGTATCAGGTTAAGTGAAATAAGCAGTCAGAGAAAGACAATTATCACATGATTTCACTCATATGTGGAATATAATTAACAAAATAAACTGATGAACAGAGAGGATCCAGAGACATGGAAGTATGGAACAGAGTGCAGAATCTCAGAGGGAAGGCAGGGGAGGTAAGCAACCAAAGACAATAAATAAATAAATAAATAAATAAATAAATAAATAAATAGATAAATAGATAAATAAATAAATAAATAAATATGCATAACTCATGGACATGGACAATTAGGTGGTGAAAGCCTGGGGGGGGGCAGGTGGGGGCAGGCTGGAGGGGTTTAATTGGGCGGCAGGGAAGCGGACATATGTAATACTTTCAACAGTAAAGATATTTTTTGAACGATTATAAAGATTTTTTTGGGGGGGGGAGCACCTTGGGCTTGCTTCCAGCATGATATTTATCACATTCCAATGTTATCTTTCTATTTATTTTTTTTTCAGCACTTAAGCAATTTATTTCTCAAATTTAACAGACGAATTTATTTCCTGTCCATTCTGTAACATTTAAACAGACAAAATGAGAATGGTATCATTTGTCTTTTTTTTTTTAATTGAATCTTTATTGTTCAAATTATTGCAGTTGTTCCTCCTTTTTCCCCCCATAGCTCCCCTCCACCCGGTTCCCACCCCACCCTCTGCCCTCACACCCCCCCCCCCCCCCCCGCACTGTCCTCATCCATAGTTGCACGATTTTTGTCCAGTCTCTTTCCACATCCCCCCCACCCCTTTCCACCCCCAAGAATAGTCAGTCCACTCCCTTTCTATGCCCCTGATTCTATTATAATCACCAGTTTATTCTGTTTATCAGATTATTTATTCACTTGATTTTTAGATTAACTTATTGATAGATGTGTATTTGTTGTTCATAATTTGTATCTTTACCTTTTTCTTCTTCTTCCTCTTCTTAAAGGATACCTTTCAGCATTTCATATAATACTGGTTTGGTGGTGATGAACTCCTTTAGCTTTTCCTTATCTGTGAAGCTCTTTATCTGACCTTCAAGTCTGAATAATAGCTTTGCTGGATAAAGTAATCTTGGTTGGAGGTTCTTGGCATTCATCACTTTGAATATTTCTTGCTACTCCCTTCTGGCCTGCAAAGTTTCTGTTGAGAAATCAGCTGACATTCCTATGGGTATTCCCTTGTACATAAC
This sequence comes from Myotis lucifugus, assembly GCF_000147115.1. NCBI lineage: Eukaryota > Metazoa > Chordata > Mammalia > Chiroptera > Vespertilionidae > Myotis > Myotis lucifugus. Next base: position 3,355 of record NW_005880148.1, on the reverse strand, counting down.
TGACTTTCTTTCTCTTGCTGCTTTTGCTCTTGGCATTTTAATTATGATATGTCTTGGTGTGGTCCTCTTAGGATTCCTTTTGTTTGGGGTTCTCTGCGCTTCCTGGACTTGGAAGTCTATTTCTTTCACCAGGTAGGGGAAGTTTTCTGTCATTATTTCTTCAAATAGGTTTTCAATAGCTTGCTCTCTCTCATCTTCTGGTACCCCTATAATTCGGATGTTGGTATGCTTGAAGCTGTCCCAGAGGCTCCTTACACTATCTTCATATTTTTGGATTCTGTTTTCATTTTGCTTTTCCGATTGGGTGTTTTTTGCTTCTTTGTATTTCAAATTTTTGACTTGATTCTTGTGGTCCTCTAGTCTGCTGTTGGAACTCTGTATAATATTCTTTATTTCAGTCAGTGTATGCTTAATTTCTAGTTGGTTCTTTTTCATAACCTCGAGGGTCTCACTAGATTTCTTGAGGGTATCACTACATTTATCAGCAGTCTCACCAGACTTTTTGAGGGTCTTACTAAATTTATCAGCAGTTTCTAGAAAGTTCTTGAAAAACCTTAAAAGTGTGGTTTTGAACTCTATATCCAGTAGTTTGCTTTCCTCCATTTCTGTCATTTGTGTCCTGTTTCTTTGTCTCCGCATTTTTTATGCTTCCTTGTGTTGATAGAGTGGCTTTTTGTGCTATGTGTCTTATAGGGCCCAGTGGCTCAGCCTCCTGAGTGTGTCCTTTATGGATCCGAGAAGCTGCAATCTGGATTTTCTCACTCTGACCACAGGGCACACTGGCTCCTGGATCTCCAAGGAGTTGCTAATCTATCCTCTTCCTGAGGCTACCCAGCAGCTCAGCTGTGAAACAATGCAAGTTGCCCTGGGGCCTTGGGCCAGCTGCAAGTTTGTTAGGTAATTTTTAGATTGCAAAGGGCCAGGCCTTTCATATTCAAAAGCCGGCGCACAGCTTGGGCTGGGCAGGGGTCCCAGGGGATCAACAGGGCAGAGCAAGCAGCTATGGCTGCCCTCAGAGGCCCCGCTTCTCAGTGTACCGGTTATTGCTGCAAGCACCTCCTAGAGAAAGCTGCCCTCAAGTTCTGACCAATGCCAGACTCTCCAGTTTCTCCCATATCAGTCTGGGTCCCCAGAGACTCACCCAGAACTGTGTCCTCCGCCACCAGCTCTTTCCGCGTGTGCCTCCGTACCTCTGTACTTTACTTCTGCACCGCACTTCCTCTGAGTCTCAGTATGCTTTTCTCTTTCCTTCTCGTTGTAGAATTTCCACTCAGCCAGCCTTCCTGTGGTTCCGGATGAAGTCCGTTCCGTCTTTTAGTTGTATTCTTGAAATGGTTCAACATATAAATTTCTGAGATAAACATTTTGGCTCCATACGCTTCCACCTTTTGCCCCGCAAAATTCATATCCTTCTTGTTTGTAATATGTATTCACCTCACCCAATAATCCCCAAATTCCTAACCCATTCAAGCATCAATTCTAAATGTAAAATAGCATTTAAATATCTAAGCCAGGTATAATTGAGCCTTGAAGTATAATTCATCCTGGGACAATTCTTTGTCACCTGTGAATATGTGAGACCAGCAAAAACTAGATTTCAAAAATAGAATAGACAGGCATAGGGTAGATATTTCCATTCCAAAAGAAAGAAATTGGAAAGAAAAAAGGGGTCATAGAGTCCCAAGCAAATTGTAATCCTAACAGGGCAAATTCCATTAATTTAATTAATTTATTTTTTATTATGAGAGAGAGAGAGAGAACGAGAGAGAGAGAGATATTCTACTTGCTTATATATTAATTAGTTGCTTATTTCATGTGCCCTGACTGGGGATCGAATCTGAAACCTTGGCCTACCAGGCTCTTACCAACAGGCCTAACAGACCTAACTGTCCAGGGCCAAATTCCATTATATTTTACAGCTTGTGAATAATCCTCTTTGATTTAATGCTCTGTCCTCCATACCTACCTGGGTAACAACATTGTCTTCTCCATCAGCAGGGATGGTAGCCTTACTTTCCCGGCCATAGGCAGAAGTGTTGTCCCTATGGCCCTGGGCAGTAGCCCTACCATAGGACCCTGAATGAAAGTTCTGCCCTAGGAACCAAGAGGAAGACAGGCCTGTCCCCTACATCTATTCCTCTAAGTCTATCATGGCAGTGGAGTAACTGCCTTTGGTATCTTTTTTTTTTTTTTTTTATGAAGGATAACATATTTAAAGACAGCTCTATTGGCCTCTCCTGTAGAATCTCAGAAATCCAATAGCCTTTCTTCACTTTTTCCTGTCTCTGTCCTCTTCATTAGAAGCACTTCTACAGTAATGATTGATTGGATCCATGAGTTACATCTCTTTATAGCCATTTTTTCCACCAGCCACACCATTGATGTTCTGTGTAGAACATGCTTTCTATTTTTTACAATATGAGTAGGTTGAGAATTTTCCAAATCTTCAAGTTCTGGTTACTTTATGCTTAAAAATTTCTTCTTCAGTGTATGTTTCTCTGCTTATGTACTAGTTAGTATACTTATATAAGCAAAAGGAAAAATTAGGTAGTGCCTTCAACATTGTGCAAAGGAATTTCCTCAGCTAAATATCCAAGTTAATCACTTACCAGTTCTATGATCCACAAAAAACTAGAACACAAGGTCTTTCCCACTTTATAATAAAGCTCCTCTTTCCTCCAGTGTTCAATAGCATAGTCCTCTTTCCCTCTGAAGCCTCATCAGAAACAATTCGAGCATCCATATTTCTACAGAGTCTCTTCAATGAAATCTAGGTTTTACTAACATGCACCTCAAAAATCTTCTAGTTTCTATCCATTATTAAACTCCAAAGCAACTTCTACACACCTCCCCCCTGCTGCTTTCTCTCCAGTTCATTATTTATTATTTATTTAAAGGAATTGGCACACGTGATTTTGGAGTCTTGGCAAGTCCAAAATATGCAGAGTAGGCCAGGAGACTGCAGACCCAGGGAAGAGTTGCATGTTGAGTCCAACAGTGATCTGCTGGCAGAATTCTTTCTTCTTCCATGAAAGTCAGTCTTTTACTATTAAGAATTTCAACTAATTAAATGAGGTCCACCTACATTATAAAGGATGCTTTGCTGTACTCAATATACCATTTTAAATGTTAATAAAATCTAAAAATGACTTATCTAGAAACATCTAGATTTGATCAAATCTCTGGGTACCGTGGCTTACCCAAGTTGACACATAAAATTAACTATAAAAATCAAGATGTTTATTCTCTATTGACTTTGTTAATCACCCTCATTATTTAGATAATAGCTAGCACCAAACCAGTTATAACTAAAAAATGAATTATGATATATAAATCAAATATGTTTTTACATTTT
>NW_005880147.1:0-6522 GCF_000147115.1 Myotis lucifugus | reverse complement strand
GTGCAGAGGGAGCCTATTTAACGCCCCTGATAATGTTATCGTGTGCGCCCACTGCAGAAAAACACAACAAACACCCCGAAAAACCAGGAGACCAAGACGCACAGCCCCCGTCCTCGGCCACTCTTCATCCCGCGGCTTCCTTCCCCGCGTTTGCAGCGAACAAAATGGAATCATGTGGCGTATAGTGATTTTTAAACCACTTTTCACTTACGATATCATAGACAGCTTCCTCTATTGACACATTTGCTCTGCAACATCTATTTTCTCTTCAAAAATTTTTTTTTTTTAGTAAAAAAGGATATACACACACACAAGTCCAAGTCTCTTTTGCAGACGGCATGGAGAGGGAGACCCAGCCCTCCTTCCTGGCCACGAAACAGCTGCCTCCATGGCTGGCTGCACTTCCTTCGGGTCTTCTCTGTGTCAGCAGGAGTGGGTGGTGCTGTTCCCGCAGGGCCGCACACGATCGAGAAACAGTATTTTCACCCCACACAGCGCCAGGTCGCTGGCTACCACGCCCTGTCCTTCCCGTGGCCATTCCCGTGGACAGACCCTTGATCATGCAGCCAATCTCCTCTCACGAGAGCTTAGGACAGGGGTGGGCAAACTTTTTGACTCGAGGGCCACAATGGGTTCTTAAACTGGACCGGAGGGCCGGAACAAAAGCATGGATGGAGTGTTTGTGTGAACTAATATAAATTCAAAGTAAACATCATTACATAAAAGGGTACGGTCTTTTTTTTTTTTTTTTTTTCAGTTTTATTCATTTCAAACAGGCCGGATCCAGCCCGCGGGCCGTAGTTTGCCCACGGCTGGCTTAGGATGTTCCAATGCTTCCCATGACGCGTGGGCTTCAGAAGACAGGCCTTAGCTGCTCGCTGTGCCCACCCATGACCATTTCTTCAACTCAGATTCCGAGGAGCAGAGCAGAGGGCTTGGGGTGAGCACATGTGAGAAATCTATGTATTTGAGCTGGGCTTCCAGGGTTCGGGGAGGGGAGAGGTGGAGGGAACACCGTGGGCCAAGCACGAGGGCGAGAAATGACATCGAGAATTCCCGGGAAAGACGTGGCTGCTTGTCCAGAGTCTCGGGGAAGCCAGGGTCCGGCCTTGACGTCCTGCGTCCTCCCTCCCTGGGGAGGGGCTCCCCTGGGGCAGCCTAAGCCGGGAGCTGGCTGACACCAGGTGCTGCTGTCACTCGGATACTGACTGGGACGGGCCTCTGGCCGCCCGGCCCCACTGCGCTCCCGGGCCGCGCCGCGCACCCACGCGGATTGTCTTTCTAAAGCTCAGTCTGAGGTCTCCCGGCTCGGCCCTGGTCTGCAAAGCGGTCAGTGGCTGCGGTGACTTTAAGAGACTCTCTGCTGCCCCACTACGCGCGGTCCTCCCAGCCTCGTGGCTTCTGGCCAGAACAGAGTCTCCGTCGGTCATTCTCTGGCCGCCAGAGTCTGGCGGATCTCCTCCATCCTCCCACCCCCATTCGTCCCACCTTTCTCTCTGGAGTAGGAGCCCCGCTCTGGGTAGGAGCCGGTCTAGGACAGTGAAGGCCAGGCCAGGCCAGGCGCTGGGACTTGGGTCTGCAGTCCATGGGGGAGCCACGTTTGGTCTCTAGGGAACGTTGGGAATAGCACCTACTCTTCTCGATAATCCAGAACCCTCACCCTTCCGCTCCCCCACTGTCCCCGCATCCAGGCCCTGCCTCCTCCCAGGCCTGCCGTCCATCCGCTCCTTCCTGGCGCTCTCCGCTCTGGGCAGTGGCTGATGGAGCCGGGCTGGGGCCAGCTCAGCCACACACCCAGGCCTGGGCCGGCCCTGGAGGCACATTTCCATCCTTATCAGTGATTCCATGGCCGCCTCCTCTGGGCATCTCCCAGTTTGTCCCTCAGGGGCCCTGGTCCTGGGGCTGGGGGTGGGGGGCCTGGCTGCCCTGCTGGGGTGCGACTTGTTTGCAGGAGCCACGTGACCCCCAAGCAGGAGGGTGCGGAGCACATGGGCTGGGGATGTAGCCTGAAGCTGCCACCACTGACGGGACATTTTCTCCGGGAAGTAATTCAGAGGTTACATTCCGCTCCCTAATGTGGCCAGTTCGTTTAATGGTGAAATACTGGTTTTGTTATTTGCTGGTGAGTAAATCGAAGCTCTAGCTTGCATCCCCGGCACCTTCCTGAAGTCTCACGTGGCCCCGCCCACACCCAGCCCGCCCTCAGCACTGGGGTCAGTGCGCAGTCAGAGGCGTGCGACAGTCCCCTCGCCCCGTGCACCTTCAGAGGCCACCGGTCACACCCTGTCCCATATAAATGGGGTCCCCTGGCGTCATGCAATCACCCCCATAGCCCTGCTGGGAAGGCCCCTAGCCTGGGGGGTCAGGAAACCCGGATTCTGTGTGACAGGCGCGGTGACTGGTGTGACGGGGGCCACCGCCTCCCCTCTGCGGGCCCCGGCGCCCTGGTGTCTCGAAGGGAAGCCACGTCCTCTTCTCAGGCTGGACACTGCCTCCCGGTTCACACACCGTGACTCGGGTGGTGGGAGTCCAGGCAGGAGGAAGTGGGGGGATGAGAAGCAGAGAACAGACAGTCGAACCCCCTCCAATCACACAGTGGGGGGCTCCCCACGGCACCCACCGGTGGGCCACCAATCCCAGTGGGATAAGCAGGCCCTGATCCTGAGGAAGGGACAGGATTTGACAGGGAGCTCGGCTCGCAGCCTGAGAACGGCGCGGGCTTGTGGGCTGGGCCCTCTGAGAGCCTCCTCCAGCGGCCACGCCGGCCCTTCCGGTGAGGGGAGCGGGCGGAGCGGGGTGCACTCCACGCAGCCCCTAACCCAACGGCTGCTTCTGTTGTGGGGGGAGAGGAGGAGAGAGGGAGAAGCAGATTCCATGGAGCGCCCCCATCCCTGCCCACACTCGGGCCCCCTTTCTCTGCAGCGTGCAGACGGGGTCCAGCCCCCACTGCTCTGAGGCTGCAGTGCCAGCCCCCCCCCCCCACCCCCCATGTGGACACTCAGTGGAGGGGCCCACTGGCTAAATCCTGATCACCCTGAACCTGGGCGCATGAAGAAAGGCGCATTGTCTCGTTCTCGGCCCGCCCTGCGCAGAAGTGGCTGAAATCCTGGTATTGCTGTGGTTTTGTTTAGCAAACAAGGAACATGCAAAGCAGCTCCCGTGTGTGTGTGTGTGTGTGTGTGTGTGTGTGTGTGTGTCCAGCACCCACCCTCCCACTTCCCCAGATCTAGAAGGTGCAGGGCAGGGCCCCTCACCCCGGGGTCAGGAGCCCGTTGCAGGCCTGGCCCATGGGGTGGCTCATGGCAAGTCCCTACCCCTGCACGGGCCTCACCGCCTCACAGACAGGAGGGGGACGGAGGTCTCCAGCCTTGTTGGCTCCGGCCGCTGGCTGCTAGAGGCCCTTCTCCTCCGGCCGCAAGAGCCGGGCCTGCAGGACGGGAACTGGGAGCCTGCGGGGAGGTTGCCCACCTCCCCATGCAAATGTCCAACCCCACCCCACACCCTCCGACAGGTTTGTCAGGGGAATTCTGGCTAAGGTAAATAGGAATGAAGCAGGCCGGGGTCCTGCCCAGCCAAACCCAGAGCCGGGGAGTCCCCGGCCCCCAACGGCCTCGGAACCCGTGCGGGCCCAGCAGAGGCAAGGACCTGAGGAAACACCTCCGGTGTCATTGGGAGGAAAGGCGAATGGAGACCCCAAGGGCTTGGGATCGGATATCCTGGCCCCAGCTCTGCACTCGCCCGCTGTGTGACCCTGGGCGAGTTGGCCGGGCCTCTCTGAGCCTTAGTTGCCCCCTCTGTGAAATGGGAGCGTGGCACAGGTTAGAGGCAGCGTGTGGAAGCCCTGGGCTCCGCGCAGTACCTGGAAGTGACTCAGTTAGAGGTGTCCCCTGCCTGGGCCCGGCCTGGGCGGGGTGCAGAGAGCGAGAGCCCAGAGAAATACCGTCTAGCAAAGGGGACGCTGGCTACGCACAGACAACCACCGGGCCAGGCTCAGGGGGTCCTGCGCTGTGAGCAGGAGCCCCAGGAGCTCAGTGTTCAGAGGTGGGAGAACCTGGGACGGAGTGACCATGGGAGGGCGGCATTCGAGCCGGCCTTGTACTCGCCCTGCGCTGGGCCTGCTCAGGGCCGTGCACACCTGGTCTCGGGTCCTCCCAATGCCCCCCAGGGATGGATCGCTATGCCCACCATCTACAGCGGAGGCGCTCGCCTGAAGCCCACAGCCGGCGCGGGCGGCCAGGCCTCACTGCATCACCTCGCAAAGCCCCTCTGGCCGTGTGCGCCAACATTCCCGGCTCCAGGGACCAGGACGTGGATGTCAGCCCACCCCAGTGATCACGTGGACCCTGGGTCAGCCAGGTGGACCCCGGTGATCAGCAGGGTCCTTTCGGGAGGGGAGGCAGGAAGGTGAAGGCGGAGGAGCCGGGAGGGGAGGCAGAGGTCAGCCTGATGCGCTGTGAGGCGGAAGGCGGCGGCCACAAGCCCAGGACTCCGTGGCCTCTGGAAGTCAGAGCAAGCCACCTGCCCTGGAGCCTCTCGCGGGGTGCACTCCGGGACACCCCGAGTCTAGCCCTGGGCGACTCACATGGGGTTTCTGAACCTCCGGGACTGTCGGAGAATAAACTTGTGCTGTTCGAAGCCGCTGAGTTTGTGGTGACTCGTGGCAGCCGCCACAGGAAATGGACAGCCCTGGCTACGTGACCTGTGACCCTGTCACACCCTGTGGGGTCCGGTGCTTCTGCTCCAGCCCTTTCCATGTGGCCTGGGCCTCGGCTCCCAAGCTGTCTGAGGGCAGCTGCATAGCTGCCTCTGCTTTTCAAAGCTCCCCCTGCCCCTCCCAAAGGGGGTCAGCTTGCACCCAGGAGGCCCTTCATACACGCTGGTCAGATGTAAATAAATCTGTGTCTTTATTTCCATGTACAGCGGTTGAGGGGAACAGGCTTTTGACAGCAATAACTGCTGGTTTCTCCAGCCTGGGGGTCTGAGGGCAGATCAGAGCCCAGCTGAGTGCCGGTCAGAAGTGGGGGGTAGCCAGCAGGTCTGGCTGAAGCAGAGGGGTGCTGGGCATCCCACCGGGGCAGGAGGTGGCCCTGACCATCTGGCCGCCTGAAAGAGGCCCCCTAAAGACCCAGGGGACCGGATCCCAGCGCTGTGGGCAGAAGGCACCGGGAGGATTTCTCTGTGGGTCCCGGCTCTGCGGGTCTGGTCTGATTGTGGCATCGAGGTCCACGTGGGGCTGCTCTGGCCTGGGCTCTGCCCTGGGGAAGGCACCCAAGTTATTATACCTTCAGCTCAGAAAAGACCCAACCCAGCTCCCATACTTTACAGCAGAACTATGGGTCCAGAGAGGGAAAGCGATTTGCCCAAAGTCACACAGCAGTTTCCTGAGTCTCAAAACAAGCAGCAAGACTCCCATCCAGTGTTGCCCCCGGGAGACTGCGGATCTGGGCGCACGAGGCTGGCCTCCCTCCGGGTGACAGGACGGCAGGACGGGCTGGTCGGGGCTGGGAGGGGCACAGCCTCACTTGAGGTTGTGCTGGCTCTCGCGGTGCCGCCGCAGGTCCACCTTGCGCTGGAAGCCCTTGGCGCAGAGCTCGCAGCTGAAGGGCTTGAAGCCCGTGTGCTTCCGGCTGTGGGTGATGAGGTTGGAGCTCTGGCTGAAGGCCTTTCCGCACACCTGGCACTTGTGTGGCTTCTCACCTGCGGGGCAGCAAGGACCGCGTCAGGGCCGACTGTGCCCCCACGCCCTGCATTTGTTCTCTGAAATTTTATTATGTTTTATCTCAGGACCAACCACATTCCCTCTGACACCGCCCCGCCCTGCACTGCATTGTACCCTGGCTGGGGCGGGGGCTGGATCTCTCCGCTTTATCAATCTCCCGCAGCCCCTGGCACAGAGCCGGGTACAAAAGAGGCACTCGGGCAACAGCCGAGGAGTGAATGAATGAATGAGTGGAGGGATGAATGAATGAATGAATGAATGAAAAAAGCTCCTGCTAGTCTCACTTCTACCCGGAGATCAACATTGCTGACTTGTGCTGTTTCCTTCCAGCATTTTCTCTGTGCATTACCAGTAAGTGAACTTAAGCAACACAGTGCCTCCAGCCCTCCTGTTGGGGGGGGGGGCGCCCCATGTAACCTGACCCCACTGTCCTAGAGCCGGGCCTTTTCACAGTGGAAGGTGGGGGTTCCCAGGCTCTGCCTGGGCCCTGTGGCCCCGAGTGCCGGGCCGGGCGGGCAGCTCACCCGTGTGGATGTAGGTGTGCTTCTTCATGTCCGACTTCTGGTGGAAGCGCTTGCCGCAGAACTGGCAGGGGTAGGGCCGCGTGTCCGAGTGGATGAGCAGGTGGGTGGACAGGGTGGACGAGCGCTTGAAGGCTTTGCCGCACATCTGGCACTCGAAGCTGCGCTCCTGCCGGGGGAAACGAGGCCCTGGGGGGTCAGCGCCGGCGCAGGACTGGACCCAGCTGGGATCCCTGAGGAACAGACACTCTGTTGGGGTGGCCTGGAGGGGCAGGCCCGGGG
>NW_005880146.1:0-6522 GCF_000147115.1 Myotis lucifugus | reverse complement strand
TTGAGTGACCGAGGACCAGCTAACCTGAGTGCTCCCGCTTTTCCCTTTTGGAAAACAACCCCTGGAATTCCTCCACTCGGCAACTCGAGCTCAGATGCCGGAGGGATCGGTTAATCCTCTATTATTCCATATTTATAAAAGGATGAGGCCCACAAAATAATTACTGGAATAAATCAAAACAAGATTGTTAATTTGTTCTTTAATTCTAGAAAATTTGAGAACTTTAGGCTAAGTAAATATTTTAAAGTTTAGAACTTATGATTTTTCCAGTTATAACTGACAAAATTTGAAATGTTGAAAGAATGAATATCTACTGAAACTTGTCTATATCTTTTTCTCAGGATTCTATCTGTTGAAAAACAATATTATCTATGTTAATCAGTATTCCTAAAGTCCAAAAATATATTATCTAAATGTTCCCAATGATGGAACAAATTTAAAAAATTTTATTGTGTAATGAGGAGACAAAATTTAGAAATTCAAAGCAAACAATAGCTAAAATGCTTTTTAATTGGTTATTGCAGCCCTATTAAAGGGCCATTCTATTCAGGGATAACATAAATCAAAATGTTTTTGAAATTAAACAGAATGGGCAATTCTTTCACCAGGTTTGATTTTATGATCAATGTAATCACAATCTAAACCCCACACTATATTTAACCCAATGTGTATCAATTAATATGCTTAGTATAATGTTTATAATCAAATAAATATCACATTTGTAGGCACAGGGTAATGATTCACATTAAGAATTGCCTCTAAAATAAAATAGAATAAAAATAATTCTAAAGAGTTTAAAACACAAAGAAAATCTCAAAATTGTCACCAATCACATCATTGCAATTATAAAACCTTTTTATTCATTCCAAATCTCTGCTTACTTCATATCCTTAACGTTCCTACACAGAATAGCACCTCTGCATCTTATTACATTATTAAGGGTTCTCTTAATTATTTTGTACAATGTTGGTTGCATCAGAAACAAATGCCAATTTTCAAATCCTCCAGAAATCAAGAAAGGAGAGTTTAACATTAAATCATGTAAAATTTACGACAATTGACAATAAAACACAAATATGACACATACAATAAGTGTCTATCCATATATAATAAAAGTATTAGAAAGAATGTTATATCTAAAATGAAAGATTAAAATGTGATGGTTAAGAATAGACACTTCTCCAAGAGTTAAAAAAAAGGGGGGACATTGGTAAAACTCTCAACAATATTATATGCAAAATAACGAAGGAATTCAATTTTTTAAATAAATCAAACTATACTACAAAGCTATTACAATAAAAACATCCTGATACTGGCATAAGAGTAGGCGTATAGGCCAATGGAATAGAACAGAAACCTCAGATATCTACCCATCCCATAAGGTCAATTAATTTTTGGCAAAGGAGGCAAGAGCACACAATGGAGTAAAGACAGTCTCTTCAGTAAATGGTGCTCGGAAAATTAGACGGTTACATGAAAACAAATGAAACTGGACCACCAATTTATACCACACACAAGAATAAATTCAAAATGGATAAAAGACTTCAAAGTAAGTCTCGAAACCATAAAAATCCCAGAAGAAAATATAGGCAGTAAAATATCAGACATCTCATGAAGCAGAATTTTCTCCAATACATCTCCTAGGATAGGAGAAATAAAGGAAAAATAAACAAATGGGACTACATTAAACCTAAATCTTCTGCACAGCAAAAGAAACCATCCTCAAATGCAAAGGGAACCCACTGTATGGGAGAACATATTCACCAATGATACATCTGATAAGGGGTTAATTACCAAAATATATGAAGAAGTCATACAACTCAACAAAAGGAAGACAGAAAACCCAATTAAAAATAGACAAAGGACCTGAAAAGACACTTCTCCAAAGAAGACTTACAGATGGCCAATAGACATATGAAAAAATAGTCAACATCACTAGTTATCAGAGGGATGCAAATGAAAACCACAATGAGAGAACACCTCACACCTGCCAGAATATCTACTACCATCAATAAATCAACAAACAAGTGCTGGTGAGGATGTATACTGTTGGTGGGAATGCAGAACAGTGTAGTCACTGTGCAAAACATTTTTAAAAATCTTAAAAACTAAAAATGGTACTGCCATTTGACCCAGAAATCCCACATCTTGGAATATATCCTAAGAATCCTGAAACACCATTTCAAAAGAATATATGCATTCCTATGTTCATAGCAGCACAATTTACAATAGCTGAGATCTGGAAACAGTCCAAGTACCCATCCATGGATGAGTGGTACATTATACAATGGAATTATATGAAACTATAAAAGAAAGATTTCTTACCCTGAGACAGCATGAATGGAGCTGGAGACCATGCTAGTAAGTGAAATAAGCCAATCAGAAAGAAAACTATCCCATGATCTCACTTATATGTGGAATCTAACAAATAAAATAACTGATGAACAAAATAAGCCCAGAAACATGGAAGCATGGAACAGACTGTCAGATCTCAGAGGTGAGGGGAAGAGATTAACCAAGGAACTTGTATGCATATATGCATAGATCATGAACACAGACATACAATAGTGTGGTAAAGGCCTGGGGTGGGTCATGAGCAGGGTAGAGAGGGCAAATGGGGGGAAATGAGGGACATCTGTAAAATTCTCAACAATAAAAATAATTTAAAATAAAAATAAAGAGCAAGAAATGCAACTATATTGGCTATAAACCTGGACACTCAGAAGTGATAGCATCAGTAAAAATGTTCTACTGAGCACAAAATATAGCGGAAATAATAGACTTCTGTATTAATTTTAACGACTTCAGAAACCTCTTAGGACTATCAGCACATCTTTGAATTATTCTTAACTGGATGGCAACATTTTGTATCTTCTAGGATTCTCATTTTAAGAAAAGGTGAACTCAAAAATGTTAGGGTCACAAATTTTGTTTCTCCCCATATTTTTTTCTCAAGGAGTATTTCTGTCATAAATTATTCTCCATAATCAATTTCACTCCCAACTCTCCCCAATATATTAATGAGAACCTGACAGCATCATTAGATAAGCCAGTGTTTGTTTGTTTTTAATATATTTTATTGATTTTTTTTACAGAGAGGAAGGGAGAAGGATAGAGAGTTAGAAACATCTATGAGAGCGAAACATCAATCAGCTGTCTCCTGCACGCCCCCTACTGGGGATGGGCCCGCAACTAAGGTACATGCCCTTGACTGGCATCGAACCTGTGACCCTTCAGTCCGCAGGCCGTCGCTCTATCCACTGAGCCAAACCGGTCAGGGCAAGCCAGTGTTTTTTAACGCAGGTATTTCTGAGTATAGGAAGTTAAAAACAAATAAACAAAAAGCCTAAACCTCGCTTAAAACAGTTTCCCTCCATTTTAACATTTGCTTATGTAGAAATGATATCTCTTCCTTTTAGAGAGCTAAGGGAAGATACAATAATGCTCCTAATATTAAGCTAAGTGCATAATGTAGACAATATGTTTGAATATAATCTGGAAAATGTAGTTAGGTTGCCAGGACTAAGGAAGTTCATCTCCCTCCAGGAATGAAACTTGAGATAACTGGAAATGAATGGACAGCTGAGTTCAATCATAAAATGTAATTATTTCTCAGGCTCATTTATACATAGGAAAAGCTTATCATATTGTCAAATAGTCTGAAGAAATAAAATATTTGTCAGTGATGAGAGACAGTATCACTTTGCTTAACAAATTAGCTTCAGTCTCAGGAGATGGTTTAAGACAAGAGGAGCACAATTAGAACTAGCCTGCAGGCCCCTGCTGAGTGGTGGTAGCCCTGATACTGACAGGCGACACCTAAGAGTTGAACATCCATGCAGTCGAGCCCTCTCAGGCATTCTCCTCTAGATCCAAATGACCAGAACAATTTTGAGACTAAATAAAAATAATCCAAGACACCCAATGTTCTGGAATTTTCTTCACACTGGTCAACTATTCAAATTCACAGGAATTTTTAGTAATTCGTCATTATTACATAGACATCAGTATTTTTAAATACATTTTTATTGATTTCAGAGAGGAAGTGAGAGGGAGAGAGAGAGATAGAAACATCAATGATGAGTAGGAATCATTGATCAGCTGCCTTCTGGGGGATCGAGCCTGCAATCCAGGCATGTACCCTTGACTGGAATCAAACCCAGGATCCTTTAGTCCACAGGCCAATGCTCTATATCCTCTGAGAAAAACAAGCTAGGGCTGGACATGAGTCTCGATATGGTCTGTTAAGAGGAGTATATACTTTCCACTTCAAGATTCTGTTTTCAACTTCAGATGTTTTACTGGCTGTTTGCTAAGGTATATACTTTACAGAGGAATCATTCTTTGTCTGAATAAGCTTTTATCAGTATCATCAACACTAAAAAGAGGTTGGTTCCTACTAACTAGCCAATCTATTTCATGCATCCCCCTAACTCCTCTGGCATAAAATTGTTCTTTCAGGTATCAAAAAATAAAATGGGAAATATTTTAAAGAAATGGGAAGATGGAAGATAGTAAGGGCAAAAGCCTACTTCTGAAGTATATTAGAGTCTTGCAAGGGAGATGTGAGAGGTAAATGCGGCATTACAGGCCAATCAGCTAGTAGGAATCAGCACAACATCAAATACAGGTTTTCTAAGTCCAGAGCCCATGCTCTTTTGATTATGCCATACTGCCCCTTCCCATGTTTGCTTCACATCCCCTCTGCCTCTGAAAGTTTGTGTTTATGCTGTGGCACATTAAGGTTTGAACATATGGTGTCAAGTATTCTCTTCCATAAACACACAAATCACTGGCAGTCCTATCAATGAATTTAAACATAATTAGCTTGGTCCAAAATGGTTGGGATAAAAACAACAATTCTGCCTAGCTCTGCTGTGGAGTCAACAAATCTATATTCTCTGAAAAGCTAAACAAAAAGTATATGAATGTATGGAGGTATCTAGGTAGTTATGTATTTGTCTATGCTTCAGGATTGTCTGGTTGTTTTTAAAGACTTAGAATCACATAGCCTTAGCTATTTCTCCCCAGATATGTCTCTATTCTTTATTTTCAGTAAAGGCAAGATACTGAAACACATTCCTAGATATCTAAGAATGAGGTTATATTTGTAAAGTTATGTGAGTAAATGTATTAAAATATTATTATTACTCCATATATCTTCAGTATCTTAAACATTTCATATTATTGATGAAGAGATATTTGACTTTCAGTTATTGCATACTCTAGTGTTAGACATAATAACACTATGATTGAATATATTCAATGATGTCTTTGAAAGAGGGCAAGTTTTGAAAAATGATTACATGGCTATTTCAAATAGTACCTTTGAAACTGCATTTTGGGAGTGCTTCTTAAAACTCAAACACTGGTGCGTAGCTCACCATTTCTCTGAAGTTAATTATTCATATGTTGGCCTGCATGTCATCTTGACCCATAGCCAAAAACTAACTCAGGAAAATGTAAAGATAACAGGACTCCAGAGCACAGATATAGGCCAAGGTTAGAGTGTTTGTCACATTCTAAATTCACCGAGGGAGGTTTGCTTTATATTTAACTATGTTCCAATTTTTTAGAAGGATTATAGATTCCTGTTTCCTTTTTTAACCTGACATAAGCACAAGTTGAAACAGTGAATAAGTTATCCTTGTGTTCAGAAAATAATTGAAATGCATTTTTGTCCCTTTGTGGTATGTAACCAAGAATCTGAAATACTGCATTAAAAAATTAACCTCTTTGAGTTTGAGACAAATACTAACTTAAGAAATAAAATCAGACAATAAATATATCCCCCAACAAACAAAACATCTCCATTAGCATCATTTTACGAGTATATTTACAGCCACGAAAAGTACCATTTGTTTGTTGTGACTCAGCTATTAAAATGGAGAAATAGGAGAGGTAGAAAATGGCGGAGGCTTAGACGGACTTGTTGGTGCTTTGTCCCGGACCAGATGGGGGCGAGCAGCTGAAACGGGTAACAATCAGCCCGATCAAGCTGGGGAGGTTCAGCTGAGAGACAGTCTGCAGCCAGGAAAGACAGAAAACTCCTAAAAAATGCGGATGGTTGGAGATTGAGGCTGAAACCTCCCTCTGGGCGCCAGCGCAGCGGCGGGACCGCGCCATCTCAGGCAGCGTTCACCGGCATCCAGAGATCGGCTACTAGCCCGGCGGCTACTGACCCGGAGGCAGCGATTCGCAAACAGCGCGACTGCAAGAGCCAAGGGGAGACCTGCACCCCTCCACGGAAAGGTTGGACTTGCCTCGAAGGTACGGTTCGCAGTTCAGGTTGGAGCGAGGAACACGCGCGCGGGTGCAGGGGAAAATCTGCGTCCGCCAAAATCCGCGCTCTCCAAAATCCGTGCCTCTTGCCGGGGGCTTGGCCCGCGCAGACACTCCGCGCGGTTCTGGAGGGTGGAACCCTGCGAGTTCCAGCAGCTTCCCAGGCTCTTGTTCGCACACTTCCTCTTACTTCTGTGGGTTTGATTGTTGAGCCCAGTGCATGTGAGTGCCAGTTGGGGT
>NW_005880145.1:0-6523 GCF_000147115.1 Myotis lucifugus | reverse complement strand
ACCGGTTTGGCTCAGTGGATAGAGCGTCAGCCTTCAGACTCAAGGGTCCCAGGTTC
Source organism: Myotis lucifugus (assembly GCF_000147115.1). Classification (NCBI taxonomy): domain Eukaryota; kingdom Metazoa; phylum Chordata; class Mammalia; order Chiroptera; family Vespertilionidae; genus Myotis; species Myotis lucifugus. Next base: position 6,467 of record NW_005880145.1, on the reverse strand, counting down.
GATTCCGGTCAAGGGCATGTACCTTGGTTGCGGGCACATCCCCAGTAGGGAGTGTGCAGGAGGCAGCTGATCGATGTTTCTCTTTATCCTTCTTCCTTCCTCTCTGTAAAAAATCAATAAAATATATTTAAAAAACAACAACAACAACAAAAACTACAACTAAAATACAGAACAACTATCATCCAGAACCACAGGAAAGCTGGCTGAGTGGAAGTTCTACAACTAGAGAGATGAAGAAAGCACACTGAGACTGGTGGGAGGTGCAGAGATGCAGAACAGGCTGGTCCGGCACCTGGGTGTGCCGCTTTTTTAATCAGGAGAGAGATGGCCTCTGTGGAGGCCGCCTGGAGGAGCCAGGAGTCCCAGCCCCACACCAGACCCCCAGCCCAGGGTCCCAGAGCTGGGGAAAGGAATCCCTATGGGCTGTAAGAACTACGGACTCTAAAAATCACTGCGGAGCCCTGACCGGTTCGGCTCAGTGGATAGAGCGTCGGCCTGCAGACTCAAGGGTCCCAGGTTCGATCCCAGTCAAGGGCATGTACCTTGGTTGCGGGCACATCCCCATTGGGAAGTGTGCAAGAGGCAGCTGATCGATGTTTCTCTCTCATCGATGTTTCTGACTCTGTCCCTCTCCCTTCCTCTCTGTAAAAAAATCAATAAAATATATATATATATATTTTTTTAAAAAAAATCACTGCGGATTGGGACTGAGTGACACACAGGCTGCTGGAGACCCAGCTGCTCCTCTTAAAAGGCCGGCACCATGAGCTGAATTTACAAGCTCCCGCTTGCTCTGAGCTCCAGTGCCGGGCGAGGCACTCTGCACATAAGACTCTGTCCACAAGGCCTGGAGCTTCAATAGCACCTACTGGTGAGCCCACCGGGCACACCCTAGGGCCCTGGGATCCACCCTTCCTTGCCCGCCCCTGTGGGAGCCACAATCATTGATCAGTTCTTTGATTGAGCAGCTACTGCACCCAATCCCTGTCCTGGGGGCTGGGAGACCTCAGTGGCAAGACTGATTTGGTCCCAAGCTCAGGGGGATCTAACTTAGGGGGACCCTGCGTTGTGTCTGCGGGGGGTCCCCATCACAGTAAACGGTCTCTCCTGTAGACCAGTCAGTGCCCAGGGGTCATCCTCTCCCTTCCCGGTCCTGGGAGCCCCACGTCTCCCACCATCCAGCTGCCTCCTCCCAGGTCCCCAGCGCCCACTCCCACTTCTCCAGTCCATCCTCCACGTTCCCCCCCAGGGCCTGGAGGTGGGAGACTTCACACACGCTGGCCCTGACCGTGGTTTGGGGTCGGGCTGGTTTCCCTGTGCAGTGAGGGGAGAAGGGGTGCAGGTGGGCAGTTAGCCAATTTCCCTTGTGAATGAATGACCTGGGTCTGTTCTATGTGCCACTGGTCACCCAGTCCAGCCCCTCTGAGCTGCACAGGCCTGTGTCTAAACATAGGGCTGGACCCCTTGCTTGTCCAGGGTCTGCTGGGGACTCAGGTCTAGAGATGGGACAACTGGCAATGCTCATCCCCAGGGGACTTTTATTAGAATCCACGGGAGAGACAATGACCTTTGTGATGGAATACAAAACCCCCCCAAAACTAGGAGATCTCCTGGCTGGATTCAGCTCACCGCCTGAACTGCCACTTCCTGTGTCAGGGTGGGGTCTCCCCTCACTGGACATGATTTCTGCTTCCTGGTTCCTGGGAGCACATTCCTGGGACCTCATCTTCTTGTGCCAGGACCCTTGTGGGGTCAGGGGTCAGGGGTCAGGGTAAGCCTCACTGAGAAGGCTCACCATCCAGCAAGCTGGAAATGACCTGAAAGGTCAAAATCAAATAAAACATATAGATATTTTTATTTACGCCTGGCTCTTCTTTTTGAACTGCTACTTAATGATCTGTAGTGTAAAATACCACAATCCATCAACTCTTATCATCTAGCAGGTTTACACACCTTATGAATGCTGGGAAGTGGGCCCTTGCCACGTGGCTCAGTTGGTTGGAGCAAACAGGTCTTTGCAGGCTCATGGGAGAAGGTGTCGGCTCCTCTGTATCAACTCCTCTTGGAATTTTGGCACTAATTGGCCCAGAGGCTCAGCGTGGCCCCAGGGTGGGGGGGGGTGTGGAGAGCTGGGTTTCAGAAGGTCTTTGCATGCACGTGGCCCTGAGGTCAATTACACTGAGGCCACGGTTAGCCTGGAGCAAGTTGCTTTCTTTTTCATCTAAACCCAGTGACTCAGAAAGAAATCTTGGTATTTAGCTTTGTTCTCCCCATTTTTTCCTCACCTCCCATGCCCAATCACCCATAAATCCTGTCATCTCTTCTTTCAGAGAATGGTCCTGTTGGAATCTACAAAATGCACCTGGGAGAAATTTTAAAAGACCCAAGTCAGTGATGAAATATAGCATGGTCATGGATGGGAAGACTCAATGTGTCTTCCTTGGTCAGGGCACATACAAGAATCAACCAATGGCCCTGGCCGGTTTGGCTCAGTGGGTAGAATATTGGCTGGTGGACTTAGAGGTCCCGGGTTGGATTCCTGTCAAGGGCACATGCCCGGGTTGCGGGCTCGATCCCCAGTAGGGGGCATCCAGGAGGCAGCTAATCAATGATTCCCTCTCATCATTGATGTTTCTATCTCTCTCTTCCTTTCCCTTCCTCTCTGAAATCAATAAAAATGTTTTTTTTTAAAGAATCAACCAATGAATGCATAAATAAGTGGAACAACAAATCAATGTTTCTCTCTCTCTCTCAAATAAAATGTGTTGTTGTTGTTTTTTAATCTTTTTTTAAAAAAATGCTGGGAAGGCAATGGTGACCAGGAAAGCCATGTTCCCTGCCCTCAAGAATTTGGGAGTGTAGCAACATGTTTGGCCAATAGAATGGACAAGGTCACTGATGCTATTTTATGAGAATATACATTACAATTCAGGAAAGTTCATGGTGGCACTATTCACAACAGCCAAAAAGCAGACACAAACCAAAACCGCTGTCAACTGATGAAGGGCTAAACAAAACATCACGTATTCATACAATGGAATATTACTTAACCATAAAGAGGAATTAAGTACTGACCCTCGCTGCAGCATGGGCGAACCTTCAAACATTACTCAAAGTGAAAGACGCCAGGCACAAAAGGTAATATATTGTGGAATTCCATGTATAGGAAATCCCCAGAATAGGCCAATCCAGAGTCAGAGGTAGATTGGTGGTTGCCAGGAATTGGGGGGAGGGGAAATTGGGAATAACTGGTTATAAGTATGTGTGGAGTTTCTATCTGTGCTGACAAAAATGTTCTCAAATTGATTGTGGTGATAGATACACAACTCTGTGAATAAACTATAAAACATTAAATTGTGCACCTTTTTGTTGTTGTTGTTAATCCTTACCCAAGGATATTTTTTCCATTGATTTTTAGAGCAAAAGGAAGGGAGGGAGGGAGGGAGGGAGGGAGGGAGGGAGGGAGGGAGGGAGAGAAGCAGGGAGAGAGGGAGGGAGGGAGGGAGGGAGGGAGGGAGGAAGAAAAAACAACATTGATGTGAGGCACGCTCAACCACTGAACCACACTGGCTGGGCTTCCTATAGACTTTTGAATCAGCTTGTCAATTGCTATGAAAATATCCTTCTGAGATTTTGATTGGGATTGCAGTTTACCTAAAGATACGTTTGAGAGGGATGGCCATCTTAACAATCAATATTGATTCTTCCCATCCATGAACATGGTATATTTCACCATTGACTTGGGTCTTTTAAAATTTCTCCCGGCTGCATTTTGTAGATTCCAACAGGACCATTCTCTGAAAGAAGAGATGACAGGATTTATGAATGGATTGGATGCGGGAGGTGAGAAAAAAAAATGTGGAGAGCAAAGGTAAATGCCAAGATTTCCTCCTGAGTCACTGGGTTTAGATGAAAAAGAAAGCAATTTGTCCCAGGCTAACCACCACGGGTTTGGCCTCAGTATACTTGACCTCAGGGCCACGTGCATGCAAAGACCTTCTGAAACCCAGCTCTCCACACCCTCCCACCCTGACAGTCTCAGCCTCTGGGCCAATTAGTGCCAACGTTCCAGGAGGAGGTGACACAGAGTAGCTGACACCTTCTCCCAGGAGCCCGCAAAGACCTGTTAGCTCTTCCCTCCCCTGCATGGCCATCTGCCCTTCCCTGCTCCGGTGGGCCAGGTGGGTCTGCTGTCGGAAGGGCTCTTCCACCAAGTAGTCTCCTGACTGGCCTCTGTGGGTCCGGAAGCCCCTCCCTCCCTCCCTCCCGGTCCTCCCGGGCTCCCCAAGCTAATGAGACCTGCCCTGATTCCCCAGCCAGGCTGCTGGCCTTAATCTCTCCCAGCAGGAGGTTCGGGGGAGGCCAAGAAAGAAAGGGCCCCTGATGGTGAGGCACAAGGTCCCAGCCACAAGGCAGGATTACCATGACCTCATGCACGTATGTGTGGGCGAGCATGTGTGTGTGAACGTGCGTGTTTGAGTGGGTGTATGGGGAAGTAGAACAGACTCATGTGGGGACCAGGAGCTCAGGGAGATATTCATATCCAAAGAGAGAGACAGAGAGGGGGACAGAGAGCAGAAAACAGAGGGCCATAGAGACAAGGGCAATCAGAAGTGCAGAACGAGAGAGGTGCCTAGATAGGGAGAAAGAAATGAAGAGAGCCCGGCCGGTGTGGCTCAGTGGTTGAGTGTCGACCGATGAACCAGGAGGTCACGGTTCGATTCCTGGTCAGGGCTCATGCTTGGGTTGTGGGCTCCATCTCCAGTGTGGGACATGCAGGAGGCAGCTAATCAATTTCTCTCTCTCTCTCTCTCTCCCCCTCCCTCCCTCCTCTCTGAAATCAATAAAAATAAAAAGAAATGAAGAGAAAGTTAGAGAAAGAGAACAAGAATCAGAGGAAGAAGCAGGGAAGAGAGAAAGAAACAGGAAGAGAGATTGGAGCTTAAGAGGTGGGAGAAAAAAGGATCGAGGTGCTGAGGGTGGACTGGAGTTACAGGGAGAGGTGGACAGGCATAGAGAGACACAGAGGCTGAGAGAGACAGATACACAGATGCCAAAACCAAAACACAGACAGACGGAGTCACAGAGAGAAAAATAGAAGGAGAGAAAGAGAACAAGAGAGACCAAGACAGGAAGGTAGGGTAAAACCGATAAAGATAAGGGACAGACACAGAAACGGAGAATGAGAGACAGGGACACACAGGCAAATTGGCAGAGGTATAATCTGAGGCCCAAAGGAAAGAGAAACTGAGGCACGGAGACCCCAAACAAAGACCATTGACATGGAGGGAAGGAGGGAGGGAGAGAGAGAACAAGCAAGCGTGAGAAGTTCATGTCTGGAGATGAAGACACAGGAACGTCAGAGACGAGAGTGATGGGGGCTGAGGCCAAAAAGGGGAAACAGAGGCAGAACAAGAGAGCGATGGAGCAGAGCAGAGGTGAATTCATCGGCAGACAGACTGCTGGGAGAGAAGGGGTCACCCAGGAGGGGGCCCCAGAAAGCCCTGCTTCCTCATTTTTCAAACGGTCTTCTCAGGAATCCCAGCATTTTCCTTCTCCCTCTTTCACCAATGTGGCCTAAGGAAGAACTTTCCCGAGAAATGGGGGTGCCTGGTCACAGGCAGGAGCTGGGCCCCCCCTTCCCCTTCAGCCCTAATTGCCAAGATGTCATGGTGGGGAGAGGAGGGGATTAGGCAGATGGGCGCCCCTCCCCCTCCCAGCCAATGTCACCTCCCGGGGCCCAGTCCCCCACCCGGGCCAGGATTACCCTCCGAGATCCAGGCCACATGGCAAATGACATCACTGCCAGCCGGGGCTTAAATTCTCCCCATGTGAGGGGACCGTCTCCTTCAGCCTCTGCCATCTGACAGCTGTCCTGGACGTGGGCCCTGTCCCTCCGTCCTGAAGGTGAGCGTCTGCGGGGGCACCGGAGGGGACGGGGATGGGCGTGAGAGAGGGGACAGGAGCCGGCAGAAGTCGGGTTCATTGTATTCCAGACTGTTTCCATGTCTGATGACAGAATCCCACGGGGAACAGAGGTTCCACCTGACGGTGGGGGACCCTGCTGGGTTGTGACTGCAGCAGGAGAGAATGAGGGTGGATTGGAGGGGGGCATGGCTTGGGGACACTGGAGGAATCAGGGGCACAGAGCTCTCTCGGTTTCCAGGGCTGGGGGCCCTCTTGCCCGTTTGACGGCACCTATCGCACCTCCGTGTGGTATTTTCTTTAAAACTCCTCACCGCCTGAAACTTCCTCATCCTTTGTGCGTTTGTCCACTGACCGCCTGTCTCCCCACGGGCACCTTGGGTTACTCCCATGCCCGGGCATGTGCTTGAAGAGGCCCAAGTATTTGTTGAAAAGATGGATGAGGGACAAGTAGAACCTGAGGGCACACTGAGAGGGCCAAGTTCCGGCTACCGCACGGGAGGAAGGGAGACGAAAGAATGAAGGCCCTAAGGGGCCTGGAA